>NW_020664399.1:4611491-4671557 GCF_002925995.2 Terrapene triunguis | reverse complement strand
CCCCCCCCACTGTCCTCTTTTTTGATTGTGGAAATATGGTAACCCTACTCAGTCTAGCTTTCCAAAATGAAGCCAGAGTAATGTTGTCTATTGTAAAACCTGAGCCTTCCATATTTCTATCTCCTTACTTCCCTTTACCTTATCACAAAGAGGACAGTCTTGGGAGCTAAGTTATTGTGCCTTTGCAGAAAAAATGTAAGCTCTACTCTTGTAGATCCAATTCATCAAATTCTGCCTTTACTTGGAGACTGTCCAAAATGAGGGAATGGTCTCTAAGAGCTTAAACAAATCTTTACTTTTAGGACAAGATTTGAAACAGGACGAAGCCGTTTATATGTAGGTTCACATTGCTAAATTCTACCTTCCTGCAACAGGCAAACTCACAAACACATCTCTATCATATTTGTAATGTCTGATGAAAATAATAGTTTATAATAAGGCAAATCTATAACACCACTGTATTTTTCAGACTGGTTACCTTTCTCTTTGCACCAGTGAGAGCCATGAACACCCTTAAAGAATCTTTTCTGGCAATGCACTGAACAGTATGATCTCATCTGGTATAACTACTGACTACACACAAACCCATTATAGCATTTAACATACATATGCTGATTTAGTTTATATAATAAAAGATTAAACCAACCCAATAATGCCCATGTCAATAAAAAACAATCAAATGTCGACATATTTTTAAATACCTAGAGAAAACTGTGCCCCTTTCATTCATATTAAGCTTGAGACAGTGTCTTTTGTTAAATGTCCCATAAACCTTGCTTTTACATTGTTTTCATTGTTATGGTTGCCAACTCTCCAGGATTCTCCTGGAGTCTCCAAAAATTAAAGATTAAACTTTAATTAAAGATTGTCATGTGATGAAACCTCCAGGAATACATCTAACCAAAATTGGCAACCTTATGAACAGTGTAACTATTATTCTACAGGTGTAAGAACACATTTCTTGCCTTCAGAAGAATGTGCTGCTTTACACATTAAAAAATAAGGTGGCTAGCAAAATCTGCTTCTTGAGACAGTGACCTGAACTTTAAAAGCACTTATGAGGCAAGGAAGCTATGGTGTTTATTTTCCTCCTTGATTTGAAATGAAGCATGTTGTGTAAATAGGGACAAAATTATGGTGCAGACCATATAGGGTCATGCCCTGAAGAAACTCCTCTCATTACATTGCATTTTGGAACCTTGTGTCCCTTTGAAAAGATGCAGGAGCCTTTATCAATTGCATACTGAATGATTTGACTATTCCATCCAAACAACCATCCCCTAATGCACTGTAAGAAACAGTCGTATGACTAAATTCTGCCTGATGATTCCCATAGGCCTATTATTGATATACTCCTTTTGAAATCCCTCTGTGAAGATCATTAGCTTGAGGCACAAGTATCTTCCCATACAAACCTACATGCTATACTTGTAATGGTCAAATCTTCTAGTGATTATATAAATATTACTTAAAGTGATTTTTGCCTTTACACCTGTATCTGTAGCCCACAAAAGCTTCCTGTTCTATCCCTTGGCTCCCTGAACTCCAGTTGGGCTCAATGACCCAAAAGAGAGATGATGCCAGGTGACTTATGTTCTCAGTCTATACATAAGAGATCATCCAATTTTGTATTTATTATACATGCTGAAAGGCTGATTAGGCACACCAGCACATAACCTCCATGGGCATTGTAGCTAAGTGTGTGTGTACACACGCATAACTTTGTGTCCCTGTAGCCATAAGGTGGATGATTGCACCACCTGCTTTAAAGCCCTGAGAGACTGCAAATAACTGGTGGGGCTATGGCCTTTCAAAAATACAATGTACCCACTAAAGAGAAACTAAGTAAGTTGAAACAACCTGAAACAACCTGGGTGCTCTGATAACAAACAGCATGCCTGGCCAGTACTAGTAGTTGCTGTGATGGCCCCCTCACCTGCATTTAGCAGCTGTAAATTGCTTGGTTCAAATAAGCATATGAGAAGCATATGGTCAATAAAGTCATTTATAATTATTAACCCTCTGAGGGCAATAGGTAATGAATCAGTCTATATTCCCTTAGGCACCAGTCCTAGCAGGGAAATTTTATACTTGGGTAGGAGAATATCATTTAATAGACTAGCAAATGTGCCCATCTCCATAATTAATTTTTACTCCCTGTGGGGAAATAAAAACTGCTTTTCTCAGCTGAAATACAAGCTCATGATACATTATACTTTGGCATTGAATGACATCAACAAGTAGATTTTATTCTGATGGATCTGGTATTCCTTCATTACCGGACATGCTTAATTTTACTAGGGGCTAGTGCTGTGGATATTGGCAAACTATTGTAAATCTACCATAATCTAGATGCCTAATGTTGATTTGAGGAAGGCTTCTATACCATGAAAACTACATCCTTTAACCTGAGTATAATGCAAGTAATATGAAAGCCAAGCAGTTCAGCTGTGTTTATATGACCTGCAAATTGCTTCTTCCTACTTATACAGTTGGGAAGACATAGAATAGTTAAGAGAAATCTAATTCTGGTCTAATTAATATCATCATGCTCATCATGGACTAATGCCAACCTGTACTACCACTATATCTCAATCTGCTGCTGTATCAATTGCCAGTTCTAACCTGTACAGTGATCCCTATACTTCATTTCATTTGCCAATAAAAATTAAGGTAAAACTTCCTATTTATTTATTCATTCAAATTCTGTTCTCATATCCTCTGATATAACGACTATTATGGAGTTAATCTGGATTTACATTACACCAGTATAACTAAGAGCAGAATTTGGCTTTATATATTTATACATTATAACAATCCCATGTATATTTCCTGATTGTCTCATAAGTTACAGTATATTTACTGACTTGGGGTCTGATTCTTTTGTGCCTTGCAGGTTGTGCAGTCCATTTACAGCAGTGCAGAATGGATGTAGAATGCTACCAGATGAGAATGGCAGTGTTTTATATTAACTTTCAACAGTAAATGACTGCATATGGTGAAAGGCTGTGGAGAACTAGGCCCTATGGTATTTCATGAATTAAACAAATACTTTTAACGTTTTTGGGTGTTTGATTTTTAGACTCTTTTGAAAGTTACATTTGAAAATTTATATTCCTGATTCTTCCCAGGAAGCAGCTGGTAAAATTCAGGTTGGTCTTTCTATTGTTTATTTTGTAGATAGAGACTCAGTCTTTTAATATTTGTGAAGTATTATTCACCCTTATGACATATATAAAATCACACTTGTTAACTGAAGGGTAATATTAAAATCTTAGTGCATAGGGGAATATTAACTTGACATAACACTTTAGCTATTCAGCTTCATCTAGTATTAATATCCACTTTCTTATGCTTAGAATGTTCTGACTGTTGCATTTGGCTATCATGTATCTCTGGCTTAAGGGGCAGACTGGCAGATGGAGGAAGTCCCTGGACTTTTGCCATGCTTAATCTGGCCATCCCATTGATAATGGCCAAAGTAAGCCCTGAACAAGCTGTCATTAGTCTTTGCTGCTGGACCAGTTGCAAGAGTTCCCATGGCACTCCATTAACCATCTGTGACTTCCTTGTTGCAAAACTCTTCTGGTTTCCAAAATCATTGTCCTTTTATTCAAGCTTTCAGTCTAGTACAGAAAAATTATTTTTTTTAGTAGATAGTTATGAAATGACAATAGTTGCTTCACAGGTCTGGTTGCAAATGAGTCTCCATTAGAAGCCTGATTTTGCCTCTCTAAAATGCACAAAAAACCACCCATCATATCAGTCTCAAAATTGGTAGGTTAGATCTGAAGTCAGGGTAGAAATTTTCACAGAATACTAACTTAATCAGAGAAGAGGCTCCTGACATACGATACTCTCTAATATAGGGGTTAAATGCTGTTCCAACATTCTTTTTAGATTTTTTTTCAACTTTGTAGCAATAAAATAAAGGAAGAAAGCAAATCTGCTTTACCGGATTGAGATCTGTAGTGCCCAAGACTCAACTTTAGTTGATTTAAAGTGTGGTTTCAAGAGTTATTAAAATGTAGTTTATACTATTAGCAGATAACATTGTATAGCTCAACAGAAGACGGAATGAAACATTTACAAAAAGTGCACCACTCTACCCTTCTTTTTAGATGAGATAGAGGTGAAAAGTATAGTTACGCAGTTTTTTCTATAGGGAAAAAGAGATATTTTTCCCATAAAAAGGCTCATGGAGAGACTTTCCTATAGAGAGAGAAAAGCATTTTCCTCCTTTATGTGGACTTAAAGAGATCTGTAGCATTGGAAAGCCCCCAGCAAGCCTTAAATTCATTGTTCTTCCCTCTGCCCTTATCAAGCTCAGGAGGGGCAACCCCCACCTCACCAGGAGCCTTAGCTTAATTGTGAGCCCCCAAATAACCATTTTGGCTCATTGCATGCAGTGTTGTTATAGCCTTGTTGGTCCCAAGGTGGGTGATGTAATATCTTTTATTGCTCTGAAAAGCTTTTGAGCTTACACAGAGCTCTTCTTCAGGTCTGCAGAAGAGTTCTGTGTAAGCTTGAAAGCTTGTCTCTCTCATCAGCAGTAGTTGTTCCAATAAAAGATTTTCTCTCTAAGTTTGGCTCACTGGAGGATAATGACCCTATTTTGGTTTGTCAGGGGTGGGGAGCCTTCTAAGGTTTTGAAGTCCCTCCTAAGTTTCATGGGGTGATGTCTGAACAGACTTCCTAGGTGTAATCAGGGGGCTCCAGTGGTGATCTATTTAAGGATTCTTAAGAGATCTCCCCTTCTGTTAATTTCAGGAGATCCATAGAAATGAGGATGGTCCTCAGAACCTCCTCCCCCAGACCCTTGTCCTCACTCAGTTTCCCTTCTCTGCAGACCTCCTTAGGAAGATCTGGAAGGGTTGGAATGTTGAAGGGGTGTGGCTATCGGGGCTATTCCCTACTGAAGTCTACACAAATGGAGAACACTCAGGCAGGAATTTAGCCACAGGCACCTGTGGATTTTGGGAAATACCCTAGAGGTCTGTCTCATGAATGATAGCCTTATGCCTTCACACAGGCTCTGGTGTTCCCTACCTTCTATAGGGCTCTTTGGCAGCGTGGCTCCATCTGCAGCTGCCCCAGAAAAACCCACTTTCCACACTCTGGGGAGGGTCCACATGATGAAGGGGGTTTGCTGGAAAAAGAATACAGCCTCATGATAGTTTAACCTTTCAGAGGATTCCCCATGCAGGCGTGGGGAATGGGGAGGAGATGTATGCAGTAGGCATGGATCCCAGACCTTTCTCTGACTCTTCCCCAGTGGAGAGGATTTTTGGAGGTGGTTTTCTGAGAGCCTTGAAGTGACTGATGTGCCCATTTGGTCCAAGAAGGTGGAGATGTGTATGTGCATTTGAGGGGAGGAAGAGCAGGGCTCCCGTTTCTAGCTTTAATAAATCATGAGAGAACAGACCTTAAACCTGTCATTGTTTCACATGCAAATGTGCCCTTTCCTACACGTCACAGCAGTGTAAATTTTGAAGGGAAAAATTCCACAGTTGTGATGGATAGGTCAGAGAGAAAGAGGAAATATTTCTCTGGTAGGCTATTTTTAAAAGATTGGTGGAAGCTGCTTAGGGATTGGAGATGTGTGAATAAATTCTATGAAGAGGATTCCTTGTGTAACATCCCCTTGTTGGCAGCAGGGATCAAACCTGGGATCTCTTGAGCTTAATGCATGAGTCTCTACTGCCTTAAAAGACGCACCTCTTTTAACCAAGGCTGTAACAGGTTCATTGCTCACTGGCTGGCCTAGCCACTAGTAGAGGGGGGTAGGGTGCCACACCGAGCAGGCAGGGGTTACACTTGGCAGGCTATCAATGGTGTGTATCACATGGCTTTGTCATTTATGAATAGTATCTCTGTGTGTATGTATAGATATAAAGTGCAAATATATTTTCATATGCAAATGAATGTAGAGGGGTGCACACTTTTTTAGGACTCCTCTTCCAGAAGGACTTTGCTAGCAGTCGGAAGGGAGCATAACATGTGTGTGTGTCCATGATATAAATTTACTTGCATTCTTTCAGAGACAAGAGTTTATTCAAATGCCAGGACTTTATTGAATATAATAAGATGAGACCATCTAGCCCAGTATCCTGTCTTACGGCAGTGGCCTTTTCTCAGAGGTCAAAGGAAAGGTGTCTCAGCCAGCTTTTCTTAGAGGTCAATGAAAAGTTTGCTAGCCATAGACTGTCTTTCACTTGAACTTCCCATAGCGATGGGTCCATAATTTAAAGATAAATTGCGATCATCTGGTATTTAAGTGACAACATGGCTTTTACTGCATTGTGTTGTGCTTGGCAGATTGTTAAAATATACCATACAAGTCTGTGATATTTTTCACTAACAGATGCTATTATATACAGCCATTCACTGAATGGAAATTGTGCATAGCCTGGGAGTTTTCTGGGAGCCAACTGATAAAGGACCTTATTCTTAAAAGCATTTCCATTCCCTGTCAACTGTTGACACAATAGCCAAGAACTCAAATTGTAATTTTCAAAATCACTTTGCAGATTATTATTAGAGGCTGATGGAATACCACAGAGCTCAGTACACTCCGTTCCTTTAAAATTATCATCAGGACACAGTTAATTTAGTAACTGTTATTTATCCACGTGAGGTTTTATTTTATTTTTTTTCTTAGTTTGTCTCAACTATTTACTCCCACTTGTGGTTAACGATAAACGATCTGTTCCTGTGATTACTATAAAGTGGCAGAGATGTATCAAACTGGCTCATTTAATGAGACTCTTTCATGCAAGAATGAAATTAGGGCTTGTTGTCATTGCAACAGTGAGCTTGAGGTAGGCCATGTCTACACTACAGGGACAGTAGCAGAACAGTTACAGTGCTGCAGGTGTCCTGGCATAACCCCATACCATTGACACATAAATAAAGGACCTTATTCAGTGACAGAAGAGGGTTTTCCATCACTGCAAGAACTCAGTTTTCCTGAGTGATGGTAGCTAGGTTGATGGAAGCCATGTCTATACCGAGAGCTAGGGCAGCTTAGCTATGGTGCTATGTCGACCTAACTTGTGAGTGCAAGTCAGACCTTAGTAAACTCAAGTTAACTCTAGCTTGAGGGAGAACAGAATGTGGGTGGCCACTCTGCAAAACAACAGCAGAGCTAAACAGTGATTTGGTTAGCATCGTAGAGTGATTTGATTAACAGTTGATGTGTTGTAACTTCAATTGATACATCCGTGCTGCATTTTGAAAAATGCCACTTAACTCAACCTAGAGCAGCGGTTCTCAAACTTTAGCAACCTGAGGACCCTCATTTTGATTTAAAATCTTTCGCAGACACCCTAGTCCCCCTCTCAGCCCCAGGCCCACCCCCCTCCATCCCTTCCCCCTAGGCCCCATCCCCACCCCTCCTCTTCTCCACCTCTTTCCGCCCCCTCCCCCAAATGCACCCTGAAAAGGAACACCTTTTCCCCAGCATGCAGGAGGCACTGCAAGGGAGGGGGAGGAGTTGATCAGTGGGGCCCACGGACCCCCTGGAGTAACCTTGCGACCCCAGTTTAAAAAACACTGACCTAGAGAATTGTACGTGTGGGTGGGAGTTGGATTGGGGCAAAACTCGAGTTATAATTCGAGCTAACAATGCAGTGAAGGCAGATACTTAAATTGAAATGAATTCTCTTTTATGTGATCATCCTCATTATGGACGTTATTGTGAAATCATTTATCAGTTATAAGGTCAAAATCCAGATGATTTCAATGCGGCTTGTGCCTGAATAAGAATTCAGTCAGGACTGTATGGAGTCCATGAGATCTGAATCTCAGAGCAGCAATGAGAAGCAAATATATCCTAGAATATATTGTATGTTTACTGGTATTTATAATTCCAAGTATACAGGAAATGCATTACCAGAAAATCAGGAATAGTACATAAGCCATAGCTTTTGGCTGGGCTTCAAAAGTACCCTAGGTAGTCATTGCAACACTCTTACCTGGAGAATGTAAAGTTCTAGGTGGCTCTTGTGACAGGAAAGGAAACAGCCTTCTGGTCAGCCATAGATGTTGAAATTCATTATGGCCCTGGTTACTATCTGAGAGCCAGATGTTTTTCTGATGCTCTGAGGGTGCGATAGAGAGTGGTCAGTGTGCTAGTTGAACACTCTCATTGGGCACACTAGGAGTAAATTCCCAGTAAAGGATGTTGCATCAACCATTTCTCTAAGTGGCATCAACCTAGTCCCTTAAATTTTACAGCCAGCAAGCCTCATTTACATTTTATTCAGGTTGTGTCACAGTCAGTTTCTCTTTCATGTGGAACGTTATCTTGTTCAGGCATGGGAAAACTGCAAAATTAGAGTTTGATGAAAAGTTGTAGAGCTGAGCATCCTTGTATATTGAGGATGCTTTAGGTGAAAATATCAGTCTACCCTAATGGCTTCACAAACATATGACAGGTGGCAAAAGGGAATCTTGAAGTCCCTGTGCATGAAAGTCTTTGGAGAGAATGAGTCAAGGGCTACTTTCACTGAGCTAACAGGAAGAAATGACAAACAATGGAGAACATCACTGCTACTATTAATAATTTCATAGCCACATATCTGCCAAGGCTCTCCCAACAAATCTGGGGCTGTGGTGTTTGTGTGCCCCAAAGCCAAGGCTTTCTGCCTGTTGGCAGAAAGAGCATGTTTGTAAAGTGTGTGACATGTATCCCACTAGTAACTAGCCCACAAGAGATAACAGCTCACTACTGCTGTCAACTAAAGGAGTTACTTCTCCATGATAGAGGTTTGTTTTAGTCCAGGTCTTGGATTAAAACCCTGCTGATGTGTGAGGGTTGTTACAGGGTAACAGAGTCACCAATTGCTTTTAGGAAAAATTGCTATGACAACTTTTCACACTTTGCAATCAGTTTACATTTGGAATGTGTCTTTGCAATGAGGGGAGCTAGAAACATATCCTACTTTTAAATGAAAGCTGGGATTAGCAATAATACTTAGGGGGCCAAAACATCATGGACCCCAAGCGGTGAGCCTCTGTTACTGAGAGCAATTACAGTTACCAGTTACAAAGATCAATGAAGCTGTGTGATGATCTAAGTACATATAATGTGGATGTCAGAGTGGATGATTATGGTAGTCCCTGCTGATCTTAAGATGCAAACTTCCCTATTACTCTTGCTAGAGAGTCTTCTTGATCCTCATCTCTTCCTAGGACTTTCTTACTCCCCTTTATTACCCAGGCAGTGTCATGACCACTTCATCCCTTCTTGTTTGCTTGGTCCATATACTGTTGCCAAGCCTCAGTTGGTCAAATGAATAGACACTGGGCAGAAGTTTCTTTTCTTTTCTTTCACTACAATATTCCTCTCCCCTTTCTGACTCAAAAAAACATTTACAGTGGTACAAGGTTACAACAGCTTAGTTCCATTACGCTTGCCTGTGAGTGTACTGTACAGAGTCAGCAAGTTCACACACCTGTTTTGACAATGCATTTTCCACATCTCCAGAACACTTCCCTGCCAACATTTCCCATGTTTAAGATCATGTCAATTGAGGCAGTCAGCAAAATGTTACTCTTATTGTAGAAAATAGAGATGCGTTGAAAAATTTACAGTTTAAAATTTGAAATGTTTTTATAAATAATGAGTGCTGAAAAGGGTGATGATTTGACAGATAGAACACAGTGCTTGTGGAATTTCAAATCTCCTCTGATAAATACAGTCACATTTGCAATGTTTTTAATACCCCTAACAGCATTTTAAGTTTGTACACAAAGAATTAAATTACACTAAAGCATTTATGCAGTTACACATACACGCATGCACACACACACATTAATGTTTTCCTTTCAATCTTTCAAGAGAGGGGTTTTATTAGAGGGTAAACAGAGAGATTACACAAGTACTGGTATTAACACACACTTTTCATCTTGAAAGTGGAGAACAATTAGGGAAAATGTAAACCTAACACCTGACTGGTTACAGCTATCTTTTACTCATCTGTGCCTTGTGTCCTATACAAATTATTTGAAACAATCTCACTTTTTTTTAATTGACTCCTTGTTCTTTTTATACATTGTCACCTTGTCAAGCACTTTTAGCAAGGAGTTTATTAGCACTCCCCAGCAAGGACTAGATGCTTGTTTTGTTGCCGAAAAAGGTATTTATATAACGACAGATAGCTGGAAAATGTTGTATTTGTGGATTGTGGGGTTGTGCAAATAAAAGTACAATCTAAAAATGACTGGAAGTTTTTCAGAGCCATTTAAGATTAGCGGGCATCATGAGTATGTCAAGGAAAACTACATTGTGACCTATATCTTGCATAGGCTGAGAGTTCTAAAACTCTGAAGCTCTGAAAATACACCTGAAGGTTTTTGTGGTTGTAAAGTACTGAGCTTTGAACTAGCTGCTTTACGGAGGACTTCACAGAGAAAGGCATGATCTTTTACCATGAAGTATAGCTGTGAACTATACTAAGGCTAGATTGTGGCTTTAAAGCCACATTCTTGGATAGGAGAGAGTATAGAGACAGTTCCCTAAGAGGAAAGCTAGAGGGAGAGGTGCAATTTCTCCCCAAGATGCTCCTTGTACGTGGGGGATGCACTTCACACCAATCATTTGCATGGAGTAAGATGCTCTCCTGGTGTGCCAGTCTCACTTTTCAGTCTGATGCAGAGGCAAAGACCTTCTCTCTGTCATTCCCTTGCCTGTTTCAGCAGCCTTCTCCCTTCCAGCTGCAGGGACTGCATCTGTGAGCAGCACATATAGAGGAGCAGAGGAAACGTTTTGCTTGACCCTGGGTAATTGCTCTGGAGCCATTTGAAATCCAGCTCACAACATGTTCTTTTCTTAATTTAGCATCTTTTATGTAGGAAACTTGTATTTATTGATTCGTTCCTGATTTAGAGGCCTCAGTTGCATTATTTTAAAAAGAGGTTTAAGAAAATAATTGCTGTGTCCAGGAAGGTCATTTTATTTAGGAGGGGATTTTGATATACATCTCATATTTGTAGTATGCAACAGAGAGTCCTGTGGCACCTTTAAGACTAACAGACATCTGTTAGTCTTAAAGGTGCCACAGGACTCTCTGTTGCTTTTTACAGATCCAGACTAACATGGCTACCCCTCTGGTATTTGTAGTATGTAATGACCGAAACTGTTGCAGCAGGTAGGTTTCCTCCTGTCTGATATCTTATCAGCTCCAGAGTGAGCAGCCACTGATTACGAATTATTAAAATAAAGCAGTGTCTGCTATCGTGATCTGCTGGCTTTTGCTATTCTATTTTGTCCCAAAGTTACTGTGCTTCTACTGGACATAAAATCCGAAGTCTATAGAAGCAATCTCAGGTCTATGGAACAAACAGTATCTGGTCAAAATCCAGTGGCAGATTTGTAGATGAAGACTGCTGGATCGCAGAAGCTTAGAAACCCAAAGTAAGATTTTGGAGTGAGGATGACCAAGGTTGGCAAGACACTAATAATAAAAACCTTAGGAAGATATCTGGGAGAGAAACTAAATGAGATCGTCCTCCCTATGGCATACCAGTTCCAAATTATGTATCATCCATGTTTTGTTTAGGCTTTTAAGTGTGGATTCCTTCTTCTTGGTCTTTCTGCCAGAGCTGTGGTTTTGGCAGAGGCTTTAGCAGTGCAGTACCAGAGAGACAAAGAAATATTGTTTGTCTTATATCTGTCTTATATGTTTTCTCTAGTAACTGAAAACTTGCCCAGCATGAAGGACATTGCTGTACATCAATACAGGGTGATGGAGCAGCATTTCTCACTGGCTGATGGAGAGGAGAGGTGCAAACCCAAGTGCTCTGTCAGCCTTTTCTTTCAGACTCTGTTAGTCCCTTACATCCACATTTTAAGATAAGCGTAAGGTGGCTACTTTAATAAATCAGACTCCCAGCATTTGAATAAAACAACCTACTTGTATTTTGGTTATTAGCAGCTTTACTTACACTAATTTCCAAGATGTAAATTCAATTTAGTGGAGTCATTATTCACATCATGCAACTGTGAACTTACTGGGAGATTTCTTCTTCTTGTCTCCTTATGTTTAAACAGTGGGGTATGCTGGGTAGAAAGTGGTTGTTGTGAGTCAGAGATGGCATCGCTTTTGACACCAAAATTAATAACACTCCGGGTATGACAGGGGAGCTCCATGATGGTGTCTAATCTGCATTAACCATCCCATAAACAATCAAGTACAAAGATGTTATTTCAGTACCTCTGACATGCAGTGCATCATTTAGAATCAAAGTAACATGCAATAAATATAGAAAGTCAAAAGAGAGGATGAAATAATGCCGTAATCTTGCAAACAGCTGATTTACTTTACGTAGGTGAATAATTCCGTTGTATTTAAGTCCTTATTTTGTCCTCTCTTTTGACATCCTATATTTATTGTAGTTCATGTAGATGTAAATCATAGTTCATTTGATCTGAACTATGTACAATGTGCCAATGGCATTGAAATAATCTTTGTAATTATGTTTGAAATGCTTATTCCTGGAAAACAAGCAGTTAAAGCACCTCTTCAGACTTTCTCCTGTTGCAACCAGAGTGCTATTTTGGTGTCAGCAGTGATGCCATCTCTGACTCATACTGTCTTTCTGCCCTGTAACCATAAACAGCAATGAAAAAAAACCAACCTCCCACTGAATTTACATTTGCATGATGTTCAGTGGGACTGCTCAGGTGCTTAAGTATTTGTGGGATCAGGGCTTTAAAATGTAAGTGCTTTCTAATTTCTATTGAATTTGCAGCTTGTTCAAAGGAATAGGATCGGTATCAATGGGAAGTCCTATCCCCAAACAATGTTCTCTTTAAATGTACTTTTTAATTTCTGTTTTATATTCAGATTTCCCATTTTTGTGGTTCTGTTTTAACATTTTATAAAGTTACAATAGTGTGATGAGAATGTTGAAGTGTCTTGTTTGGTCATAGCTATTTTTTCTCTTATCATTTCTCTCACTCTGGTTATCATTCAAACCAAGATAACATATAGTGAAAGGAAAGAAGCGAAGCAATACAAATCCTTGATTCAGAACAAGGCTGAAATAGCACAGAGTTAAGGCAATAAGAATCCATGGAGAGGAACAGCAGGTAAGATTTAAAAAAGAGATTGAAGTGGTAAAGGAAAGAGAAAGAAATGGAAAGAACAGAAGAAACAAACAAGATATATCAGCGAAATGCACTGCTACTCTAGCAAGTTAGTAAAACAGACAAACTGCATGCCACAAAAATTAAGCAGACAAAAAAATGTTAGCATGTAGAGGGGAAAAAAATAAAATTCTGTCTCCAGCTGTGGCCTGTATTTGACACTTCTGAGAGAGCTAATGACTCCCACACCCTATAACTAGGGCTGAATGATACCTGGAGTGACTGTGCTGTGTGGCTTCCCTTTTGATTCTCAGGGGGTTACCCCCGGCTGGTTTGATTGGAGACTTGGGTTGTACAGACCCAGCAATATGTGCCCCATTTCAGAGATCTGCTGGTGATGCTGCGAACACACATTCTGCATCCTTTTCCTTTGAAGAGTCCACTAGAGAGAGAGCCAGTTCCTCTTCCAATCTTACAGGGTCTTTTAGAAGGTTCAGGACTGGCCTGACCACCCATTGGGCAGAGGGAAAATCAAACATTTTCCATTGGCAGAAGGCTAACAAGCCACAGTAGTAGATTATCAGAAGCGCTAAAGTCTTGCCGCTCCTATTGACCACTATTAGAATTGTGAGTGCTCAGTACTTCTGAAAATCAGACCCCACAAGGCTTACCACATTCTAAAACTTCTGAGTTGCTATTTTTCATTCCAGTTAGGCATCCAGACGACGCCAGAAAAGGAATGGTTAACCTCTCTGCTACCTTGATTTGGTGGGATATTAGAGGGTTTCCAAGCAGTCTCCTTTTCCTAAAGGCTCTCCTATCTGGCAGGCCCACTACAAATGATAGTGTGGCCACCTGATTTCACAGTAAACCCCAAAGATTGGGAGCCACTGATTTCCAACAGGGAGTTGTGGGCTAGACCAATGGGGACTCCCAGAGCACCACATAAGTGGAAAGTGAGGAGTTTCTGGAGTTTCTGAAGCCATGGAGGATGAGCGCAAATAGAAGTAGCAAGCGGTGGGCTTTCAGATTTTTGTAGGTTTGTACTGATGTCCACAAGGTCTGGCTAGAACTCAAACTCACCCTAATCTAAGATAAATGCAGGGGTCTAGCCAAACATGTTTCCGATAAACCCTACTTCAGGTTGGCCAATTATTCAGTAGTGTGACCTGGGTGAAATATCTGTCCCAGAGCCCCACAAATATCTGTCCCAGAGCTCAAACTTGTGGTTCTATTATCCTTCTGTATAAAGAATAACTAATGGTCACAAAGTTATCCAGTCCTTTTCAAAATCCTTATATGCTACTTTTCTCTGACCCTTATGCAGCTGCATAAGTAAGTCTGTCTTTGTCTTTTATAATACTTCCTGAAAGGAAAATTCCTTTGACCAGAAAAAAAGAAACTAGTATTAAAATAAAATCCCTAAACCCATTTTGATTAGGAATTTTTTTACCCATATTAATAAAATCCAGAATTACGCTTCACTTTTATAAGACAAATTTGGGTGTGGGTGTGGTTTTTTTACATTGGTCCTAAGTTGCAGAAATCTAAATGATTGGCAGAAGCTGATAAACTTGATCTCCCAAATGAAAAAAAAATAAAACTTAATTCCATGTTTGTGAAAGTTGCCAGATTGATAGACATGGAACTTGAATCCCTCTGTTTAATGGCAGAACAGGCATAGCTCAAGCAGCAGCAGTACGAACTTCTCCGTGCAGTCTCACAGCTGTCTCACCCCTGATCTGGAGGGGGCAGACACAGAAGCCCATCAGTGCCAACCGGCAAAAGGGTTAATTACAAGCAACTCCTGTCTCAGTCCTGACAAGCTTGATGAGTGGGGTCCTTCATGAAACACTAGGTGCTAGCTCCTTGGGTCTAGCAAGTGCTGCAAAGGACTGAACTTTGGGGTGAGAATCTGCTTTATTAAATAGGAAAGGTGACTATTAATAAGATGAGGCCCTAGTTAGCATTTCATTATTTTACTGTGTATCTGTCACGTGATTCACTACTCACTGTTGTAGTGCTGCTGTGGCCCATCTGACAGTTAGCTCACGACCAGTCTGATGCCCACTCCTTCACTTTCTCAACCTGTGGTCGGTCTCTCTGTGGACTCAGGCTACTCTCTCCTCATCACTCTGGGTGTTCATTCTGCATGGCTTGGTCGACCAGCCAGGTCACTATAGTTTTCCCCATCTGGGGTAATATCAAGGTCCTACTGGACAAACTGTCCCCGACAGCCTTCTGCTTCACTGCCCAGTCTCTGCCACTTTCCCAGTAGTTGGTAGGGGAAGCCAGGCCTGCCCACTACTCCAGATTCCAGCCCAGGGACCTTATGTCCAGCAACTATGGTCTACTCAAGTTCTGACCTTGTGGCTATTCTGCTGAGATCCTTCCCACCTTTCCTTCCTATAATCTGGCCCACCCCTGGGTTACCAGTGGAACTTCCTCTGCTCCCTATGGCTATCTCACTCACTTGGTTCTTGTCAGAATCTATATCCCAAGGCAGAATCTCAGGGTTTACTCCTCCTTGTCTGTGGCCAGACACCCTCCTCTCTAGTGAGTGACTTCAAAGCTTCTCCCCACAGCCATCTCTTACCACCAACTTCCTCTCTGTGTACCTATCTCAGCTAGGCTCCATCCGCCATTAGGCCTTATCAGCCCTGACCCTCCTCAGGTGCAGCCTGTCACAGGGTTAATTGGTCCTTTCTGCCTAGTCAGGCCTTATGTGGGGTAGACACCCAATCTCAGTAGCTAACTATTTGTTTCCCCTCACTCACAGTTGTTTGTATTTGATTCTCTTTTTTCTTAAATAAATTTCCTTATGTTTAACTGAAACTGAACTGAAGCACTGCATGTGATACAGGAGTGGTGGGCTAAAGTAAAACTTGTCAACTGGGGTATACTGGTCCCTTGGAAACAGCACGTCTGGGATTTCTGTGAGTATCCAGTGATCAGGGGCTGGACACCACAGGGAAAACTTTGAAGGGAGTAGGGGACTGGGTGCACCTATTGTCAACCTGCAGGGCAAATGCTGGGATAGCATAGCCCAAAGGAGAGTTCATGGTGATTGGTGGTGTTAGGGAGCCGACACCCAGCCAGGTACAGGCTGGACTCCCTCCTGCTGGTGGCAGGTGGCAACAAGGTAACTCTCAGCCCTTGAAGCATCATAAGCCATCTCTGGAATTGAGAGGCTAGTTCAGTCTCTGTGCGCACTTGATCTTTGGGTTTTGTGTTCTTCCTGAGGAGAATACCAACAAGCCTCCAGCTGTGTAGATATGTTTTGCAATAAGGGCACCTTTCTGCTATGAACTGGGTGCAGATCACCAATTTCATTTTACACTGGCAACTGAATACTAGATATGAACCAACAACCTAGAGGTGAAAAGTTCCGTATAATGTGATCTCTCCAGTCCTTGAATCAGCCGGTCTTTCAAAGAGAGCCAATTTTTAATGTATTTTGTTCTCCCAGCCCACCAACAAGTTGTGATGTTGATCTGAACTTCATTTATATTCTGTAAACAAAAATGAAGTCTGTTTTTGTCAACACTCCATTCCACACAAAGAACAAAGAAGCAAAAATGTGGCACAGTGATTAATGATCATGATTAACTCCCTGCAGGTTGTGGTTTCGTGCCCCAGTGATTCTTCTGTCATTATTCTGGGTAAGATGCTACATTAGCCACATATGCCTTCAGCCACTAAGCTTGATAAAACATAAAGGTTAAGCTTTAGCTTGGTATCTTTTATTAAGGCTTGTCTTTTAATGCCCTAAACCATTACAATTATTCAGCTGAGTTATCTAAAATGGTAAACCATGTAATCAACTGCATTTAATATCTATATCTATATCTATAGATATAGATAGATATAATATTACATAGTTTAAGAAAATGTAAGAGCTATAAATTATAATTATAGAATCATGTTTTGAGTTAAATTTTCAATGCTACCTCATCCTAGCTTTGATTTATGCACATTAAAGCGGAGCAAATAATTTGTGTTTTTGATTCCAGGGCCAAACTGAAAAATCCATGGGGAAATGAAAAAAAATCACGGCAATGAGAAAAATATTGTTTTGGGTGGACCAAAACATTTTGTTCAGCCTGAAATGATTTTTTTCCCAGTGTTTCTTTTTGAGTGTTTTTCACCTTTTTAAAAAAATACACTAAATTTCTATCTGAAATGCAGTTTTGAAACAAAAAGTCAAAATGAAATGTTTCAAAATGGTCAAAATGAAATGTTTCAGTTCAAAATGGTCACAATAACTGTTTCAACATTTTTTGGACAAAATAATTAGCTGAATTTTATCCAAATTATTATATAGTTTTGGTGCTTCCAAAATGCATTTTTGGCAAGTTTACTGTTCATCAGAAACATGTCACCCTGCTCTAATGCATGTGCTGTTTTTGTACAGTCACTTGCAAAGACAAATGAAAGAATGGAATGATTTAAAATATAAACTCCTAGATTGAATAATATTGTGGCAGCTCTTATCTTGGTTGCCTCTGTTTGCAGTATGTAAACACAATAACCATTTTTATATTAATCATTTAGACACAAGTTATTTGAGTATACTATAGAACTAATCAGACTGTAGAAATAAAAAGTAGTTTTGCCGTAGGTCTGAAGATGGATACTAAAGAATTTCATGTACACCTCTACCCCAATATAACTCTGTCCTCGGGAGCCAAAAAATCGTACCGTGTTATAGGTGAAACCGTGTTATATTGAACTTGCTTTGATCCACCAGAGAGCGCAGGCCCGCCGTCCCGAGCGCTGCTTTACTGCGTTATATCCGAATTTGTGTTATATCGGGTCGCGTTATATCGGGGTAGAGGTGTATATGACATGGATGCTTGTATCAGCATCAGTGAACTTTTAAAATAATTCCAAAGTAACTACAACCATGCTTTCTTTATTACCACTATTTTTCTTTTCCATACGCATATCTGATATAACACATTATTTTGAAGTAGTGATTTGGGGAAAGAAATAAAATATCTTGATATTTCTTTAAAGTCCTTAATGCCAATAGATTCAGAGCTCCTGCTATTGTATGAGCTTACATGTAACATGTTGAAGGAAACTCTCTATTGCCAATAATTTTCAGCTACAAAGAATATCAAGAAACATATTTAATACATATTTTTCCTTCACTCACTTTAACTACATATTTTGGTGCACTGTGCATACAGCTGATCAGGTATTTTTCAACATATCATTTTTTGTCTGCAAATGCTGATTTGTCAAATTCAAAACTGTTTGTGAAACATGGTCAGGTTCGATGAATTTCCTAACTTGAAAAAAAGTCAAACAAAAAAGTTTCAAAATTGTTAGTTTTTCATTTAGTCATTTCCAAACTTAAAAATTCTCATCTTCCAATTTGAAATGACTTTTTGTTTCAAAATTTAAGCTAATTAGAGTGAAAAAAAAAAGCTTTAAGAAGGGAGAACAAAGTTTAACTTGAAATGAAACATTTTGAAATATCAAAATGAAACATTTTGGTTGACCCAGAATGAAAAAAAAATCATGTTTTTAGTGTGTCAATATTTACAAAATTTTGTCCTGGTCCTGGTCTTGGTTCAAGACAGTATCCATGGGATGGGGAACAGTTTCCTGCCCTGATGTAGTTGCGTGCAGCTTGTATAGTATAAGTAAGTTAATTTTGATTTGTTTGTTTATGTTGAGTTCTATTAGCATCACTTGGGCATTTTTTAAAAGACGTTTGTTTGGCCTGAATAACCACGTTCCTATCCACTCAATCATCTTCATGTGTCCCTTTCTATTTGTTTTCTGTTTGGGATTTTTTCTCATCCTTGTTTTGGGGTTTGCATCATGTAAGGTACACATAAGAACTAAAATTTTCAAATCTAACTAGTGATTTTTGGGTGTACAACATGATTCATCTTAAAGATGTCTGATTTATTTAAAAGCACTGATCATCTGCCCACTGAAATTCAGGCTGCTTTTAAGCTGTTTCAGGTCAGACGCACAATATCTTTAGTCACTTCTAAAAAAATTAGGCCAAGGTATAACTGATCAGCCTGCATCCTGATTCCAAGGATTTTAATATCTCAACTTTTAGCTTCAAGTTGTGTTTGTCTAACTTGTTCATTTAAAACAAAGCTAAAACTAAACGAAAAAAAACCCTTTTTGACATTTTTTATGTTGTTTATTGCAATCCATACTGCAAGGTTGTTGATCTTAATTGGCACATTTTATAGTAAAATTCCATGAACAAATAGTATTTCATAGATATTTTATTACATGGTAAATCAGTGGTTATATCAGTCCAGCAGCTCAAACGCATGTCTTATAGACTATGTATTATAAACATCTGTAACACTTTCTACTAATGTGCTTATAATTGGAACTCTTTGCAAAATGTTTTTTTGTTCCTATGAAGAATTTGGAAGAAAACTGAAAAGTTTTTATTTTCATTTTTTTTCCCCTTCAGAAGGTGGCGGCTTGTTGAAAAAAACAAAGATTTTTTGGTTTTTAGCAACTGAAATTTCAACAATACCCTATTTTTCCTAATTTTCACTGAAGCCTCCCGAAACCCCCAAAAATATTGGGTTTTGGTTTGTCATTGACACCCCCCCCAAATGAATTTAAAACAGACATTTCCTGTGGGAACTTCCATTTTGACAAAAAAAAGGCATTTTTTATTAAAAAAACCCCAAACTATTATACCAAAAATGTTTGACCATTTCTACTTACATCAATTTATATGTTTGTAATAAGATTATCACAGCTTTAAATCACTTATTGACCCCTTGTAAGCTATTATAAATGCACCCTTAATATAAAGCGTGACCTACTTAATTATATTATTGCTGTATGTGGTTCAGCCACATGGTACCTGAATTAAATCCTGTCTGTTACTCAGGGCCGGCTCCAGGCACCAGCCGACCAAGCACATGCTTGGGGTGGCACCTTAGAAGGGGCGACCAATGTTGGAGTGGTGGGGGGCGCTCGCGGTGTTTTTTTTTGTTTGTTTTTTGTTTTTTGTTCGGCGGGGCGGCGCTCGAGGGTTTTTGTTGTTTGTTTTTTTGTTTCGGCTGGGCAGCGGGAGGGGGGGTGTTTCGGCGGCATGGTGCTGGGGGGGGCTTCGACGGTCCGGCGCGGCGCTCGGGGCAGGGGTTTGGGCGGCCCGGCGAGGCGCTGGGGGGGGGGGGGGGGTTGGGTGGGCCGGGGGGGCGGGGAGGTGAGAAGCCAGGCGAGGCGCTCAGGAGGGAGGCAGTGGGGGGTTGGGGCGGCGCGGTGCTCCGGGGGTTTAGCCGGGGGTGGGGGTTTGGGCGGCGCGGTGCGGCGCTCGGGGGTGGGGGGTGTTACGGCGGGGCAGCGCTCTTCTTTTTTGCCTGGGGCGGCAAAAAAGTTAGAGCCGGCCCTGCTGTTACTGAGTGCAAGGTAGGGTCACATCTCATCTTGTGAGTTCCATAGTGAGCTATTCCAAGGAGTTTTTCATGGCATTTAGATGCTGTTTCTCCTATGTCCCATGGTGTCATTCCACTTGCTCATTTCCTGTATCATTCAGCATTCTGATTTTACTGTTACATTTCTCATGTGGAGGTTGGCAGCACATGCCAGTATTGCATTTATATCCTTATTAATGGACTAGTTATCCATACAAATCCTGAAGCATGGTCTCCCCCATGCAGACATTTTCCTTTATGCATTCTGCTACTGTTCTGCTGCACAGCTACAACCTGATATATCATTCTTGTATAGTTTGTAGGTAAAGTTTTGTAAGTCTAATTCTGTCATAGCCTTCTCCCACAATTAGACTACAGATTGTTCTTCTTTGTGCCAGGGGCCTAACAGGCCCCCAGTCAATTTCCGAATCAGGGTATGTGTAAAGGTGATACAAAATCACCTTTGCCCAGAATTGCATGCTCATCCCTGCCACATCTCACAAGTAAAGATCAGCCAGACCTAGGGATTGGGCCTTGGTTTCTGTTTCTGAGTCAGATTTCTTTTTAATTATGAATTCATTTTTGCTCTTTTGATTTCACTGCTGTCAGCCACTCAGCTCAAAATAACCTCTTACTAACTTGTTTATTTTATTTTTTTTAATTGAGAACCATATAGAACAACAGCAAAGATAAAAGGCCATACCATTTTTAGAAACTAGCTTTAAAATATACAGAACACATACTCATCATTGGTTGCCATGTGCCATAGGCCCAGATCCTACTTGCAGTTGAGTGCCCCAAACACCCACCAACTTTAATTAATTTATTTACTTTCAATATTATTTTTAACACTATTTCTGTTGAATACTTCTCTGCTTGTGCACCTTCATTCTGCACTAATTGTGCAATACTTTGTGGAGCCAACAAAAAATACTGCAGTAAGGCATCACAACGCCAGCACCTCCAATTGTAGAAACTTTTTATCCTGATACCAGACAAATGTACCCATGGCCTTGGCCACACGTAATAAGTAAGCTATTTTCTAACTAGCACCTTATAAAATGCAATGTATTCACTAAATACCAATACAATTAAATGCTTAACAGTAAATACAAATGTAAATGTTTAGCATAATGCAAACATATTACAATTCAAACTGTTGTTCAAAATCAATTAAGGTGTGCATTATCAGGAACAGCAGAAAGCTGGGACTTACCATAGAAATTACCACAAAATTAGTCATGGGAGAGGTCTTACTTTTCATGCATAATTACCATAGTTACAATATGAAAAGAATAATTATCCGCCAGTCCTATAACTCTTGAACTCTATCCCACATCTATCAATAAATTTGCAGGCATTCTCTTCCCAGTGGAGTCTCAACTTAATTCTGCCATCAGTAGTAGTAGGTTGCCTAATACAGAGAAGTCACTCAGGGTACATGTGAGTCTCAGAGTCCAGATCAACACACTGGGGCTTGTGATAAAATAGCTGTGTAGTTGGGGCCTGTGCTGGAGCCTGGGATGTGAGGGCACATCTATGCTGCAATAAAAGACCAGCAGCGTGGCCAGGGCTGGCCCAGGTCAGATGAGTTGGCCTCTTGGAATTCAGGCTGCGGTGCTAAAAATTGTAATGTAGACATTTGGGTTTGGGCTAGATCCCAGGCTTTGGAACCCCACAAGGTGGAAGGGTCGGAGAGCCCAGGCTCCCACCTGAATCCAAACATCTACACTGCAGTATTTAACTTTGTGAACCACCGTTACTTGTGAGACTCAGTCCTGGTCTACACTAGTTGGTTATTTTGGAATTAATTATTTCGAGTTAATTCGAGAAAAAAAAGATTCTGTCCACATGACCAAACCGTTTTTTTCGATTTAAAGGGCTCTTTAATCCGATTTCTGTACTCCACCTCGGCAAGTGGAGAAGCGTTTAAATTGAGATTGCAATCCCGGGTTAAATGTATTGTGGACGCAATTCGACGTTATTGGCCTTCGGGAGCTATCCCAGAATGCTTCCTTGTGACCGCTCTGGACAACACTCTCAACTCCGATGAACTAGCCAGGTAGGCAGGAAAAGCCCCAGGAACTTTTGAATTTCATTTCCTGTTTGGTCACCATCAGCACAGGTGACCATCAACACAGTCCAGCAGCACAGGCGACCATGCAGAGTCCACCATCACAAGAGATCACGTAGTCCTGGATTCACAGATGAGCTCCAGCATGGTCCGAACAGGAGGTACTTGATCTCATCGCATGTTGGGGAGATGAATCTGTTATGGCCGAACTTCTTTCAAAAAAAAGGAATGCAAATACGTACGCTAAAGTCTCCAGGGCCATGACGGAAAGAGGCTACTCCAGGGACACAGAGCAGTGCCGTACAAAAATCAAGGAGCTCAGGCAAGCGTACCAAAAAGCCAGGGAGGCGAACAGGCGCTTTGGGTCACAGCCCCATACATTCTGCTTCTACCGTGAGCTGCATGCAATTATGGGGGGTGACGCCACCACTACCCCACCACTGTACGTGGACACCTGCAAGGGGGGAGTTGCACGGAGCGAGGAGGAAGTCATTGGAGGACGAAGAGGAGGAGGACAGTGCACAGGCGGCAAGTGAGGAATCCGTTTCCCCCCCTAGCCAGGAACTATTCTTAACGCTGGAGCCAATAGCCTCCCCGCATTCCCAAGGAAGTCTCTCGGACCATGACCCTGGAGAAGGTACTTCTGGTGAGTGAGAGCCTGATTGGAGCCATGCAGTGGGGGGCGGGAGGGAAACCCAGCCGCGCTGAGCTGTTCATGTTTAGTTTAAAGGGCTCATACCTGCTCAGAGACTCATCGGAGCCATGCGGGGGGGGGGGGGGGAGTATTGTGTGAAGCGATCATCCCAGAGAGCCCGCAGGCCTTCCTTTTATATGGCAAACCCACCAGGCATTGCTTGCTATGGGAAAGGGGGCCCAGCAGTTTGAAAGCATTGAAATGAATGTAGAAGAGGCAGAACCCCGCATGCCCCTAGGCTGCCTGCAAGCTGAATTCTGTTGCCAGGCTGTGTGTGATGGCTTACTCACACCAAAGTGTCCCCTTTGTTCTCTGAAATGTATCTTTTAAAATACTACCCTCCCTTTTTGTCCTCCCGCAGGTGCAAATGTTTCAATGCGGCCCCTATCTACTCCGTCCCAGAGGCTGGTCCAAATTAGAAGGCGCAAAAAATGAACTCGGGACGACATGTTTGCCGAGCTCATGCAGTCCTCCCGCACTAATAGGGCCCAGCTGAATGCGTGGAGGCAAACAATTGTGAAGTCCCGTAAAGCATTACAGGAACACGAAGAGAGGAGGGACGCGCGCGATGAGAGCAGGCAGGACGTTATGGACAAGCTCATGGGGGAGCAAACTGACATGCTGTGCTGTATGGTAGATCTAATGCAGGAAAGGCAGCAAGACACAGACTGCCGCTGCAGTCCCTGTATAACCACCATCCCTCCTCCCCAAGTTCCATAGCCTCCTCACCCAGACGCCCAAGAACACGAGGGTGGAGGCTACGGGGACTGTAGTGGGGTGGCTGCCCCACTCCCTGAGAATTTAGGCTGCAGCAGGCCAGTGGGCCTGCGCAGATGGGCAGACAATCAAAGAAGGGCTTATTGGGAGCCAATCAAGACTGGGCTCAGCCTATAAAGGCTGCCCAGGAAGGGAGCAGTCAGTCTGTCCCAGATCTTCAGGGAGGAAGGTCTGTCTCCTGAGCAGGAGACCAGCACCCAGGACAGCGCAATGCAGGGCAAGCTCAGGGAAGCAGAGTGGAGCTTCAGCCTGATACCTGCCAGACTACCGGTCCTGAGTAGAAGGGCTTAGAGGGTGCAATGGGGTCAGAGGGGAAGTGACCCAGGGAAGGCTGAAGGCAAGGGGAGAGAAGGAGGGCTGAGAGGCTGCTGTTAGAGGGTCCCTGGGTTGGGACCCAGAGTAGTGGGGGGGCCTGGGTCCCCCACCTTTCCCCCTTGTGCTGCACTGGGCCGTGGAGCAGTGGCCGAGTCAGGCTGCAACCTGCCCCCTGACGTAAGAGGGGCTAGATTTGGGGGTTGTGGCAAGCTGCTGAGGCCGGTGCAAAGACTCCTGTTAACACCCTCACCCCCTGGAAGGGGGAGAGGATGGACTAAGGCATACTGCCGGAGGCCAGTGGCCTGGGCCTGAAACGGACGTCGCCGAGCGGGGAGCAACGCAGGTCCAGATGCTGACAGAGGGATGGACGGGACACCACCAGCAGGGGGCGCCACCCATGGACAGAACTAATTCCCAGACGTGCCAGCGGGAGGCGCTGCGGTGGTGAGTCCCAACCCTGTCACAGGGACCCACACACTCAACCCCAGAGGATCGCACAAGCAGGAGAAAGCTGGCATATGCCAACTTTTGATTTGGTTTCTGGACTTGTCCTTTCCCTCCTCCTCATCCCCTCCTAACCCAATACCCCCCCTTCTGATTTCAACAAATAATAAAGAATGGTTTTAAAACAAGTTTGACTTTATTTCCTTTCATATATATAGGCGGTGGGTAACTTCAAGAGAAACAAACACAACTGTCACACTGTACCCTGGCCAGTCATGAAACTGGCTTTCAAAGCTTCTCTGATGCGCAGCGCACCCTGCTGCGCTCTTCTAATCGCCCTGTTGTCTGGCTGTGTGAAATTGGCTGCCAGGCGAGTTGCCTCAACCTCCCACCCCACCATAAACGTCTCCCCCTTACTCTCACAGATATTGTGGAGCACACAACAAGCAGCAATTACAATTAGAATATTGGTTGTGCTGAGATCTAACCGAGTCAGTAAACTGTGCCAGCGCACTTTCAAACATCCAAAAGCACATTCTACCCCCATTCTGCACTTGCTCAGCCTATAGTTAAACTGCTCCTTATTACTGTCCAGGGTGCCTGTCTACGGCTTCATGAGCCATGGCATTAAGGGGTAGGCTGGGTCCCCAAGGATAACTATAGGCATTTCAACATCCCCAACAGTAATTTTCTGGTCTGGGAAGTAAGTCCCTTCCTGCAGCTGTTCAAACAGACCAGAGTTCCTGAAGATGCAAGCGTCATGCACCTTTCCCGGCCATCCCACGTTGATGTCGGTGAAACGTCCTTGTGATCCACAAGTGGTTGCAGCACCATGGAAAAGTACCCCTTGCAGTTTACGTACTGGCTGCCCCAGTGTGCTGGTACCAAGATAGGGATATGCATTCCGTCTATCGCCCCGCCGCAGTTAGGGAACCCCAGCACATTAAATCCATCCACAGTGGTCTGCACATTTCCCAAAGTCACTACCCTTGATAGCAGCTGGTCAATGATTGCGTTGGCTACTTGCAGAACAGCAGCCCCTACAGTAGATTTGCCCACTCCAAACTGATTCCTGACTGACCGGAAGCTGTTGGGCATTGCGAGCTTCCACAGTGCTATGGCCACTCGCTTCTCAACTGTGAGGGCTGCTCTCATTTTGGTGTCTTTGCGCTTCAGGGAAGGGGACAGCAAGTCACAAATTTCCATGAAAGTGGCCCTACGCATAAGAAAGTTTCATAGCCACTGGGAATCATCCCAGACCTGCAACACTATGTGGTCCCACCAGTCTGTGCTTGTTTCCCGGCCCAGAATCGGTGTTCCACGGCATGAACCTGGCCCAACGCCATCATGATCTCCCAATCGCCACATGCTGTGCTTCTAGAAACGTCTGTGTCCATGTCCTCATCAGTATAGTAATCACACTGTCATCGCTTCCTCGCCCAGTTTTGCAGGTACTACACAGACTGCTGGATAATGCGTGAGGTATTTACAATGGTCAAAACTGCAGTAGAGATCTGAGCGGGCTCCATGCTTGCTATGGCACCTGCACAGGTAATCCTGGAAAAAGGGCGCAAAACGTAGGAGAGCTGTTCGGTTCAAGATGGCCTATAAAAGGCGGTAAATGGTTGTCTTCTGTAGCTTTCACGGAGGCGGGAAGCTCACTAGAGCTGCAAGAGCAGAGTTTGCGGTGGAAGCCGTGCAGCTCAGTTCATGATGGTCGAAAAATGGCGGGGAATTGTTGCCTTCTGTAGCTTCCACAGGAGCCCAGGACAGACAACATGGAGAAATTAGCTAGCGATGCAAGAGTGGGAGAACAGAGTTTGCGGCGGAAGCTGTGCTGCTCGGTTCACGGTAGCTGAAAAACGGCGGGAAACGGTTAGATAAAAGAGTAGATAGAAAGACGAGAGGACATGCGAGGTGAATTCATAGCACCAGAAGACAGGCCGTGCACTGTACTGCACCGTCTGCTGGCAGTATGGCGTCTGCCGTAGCTTTCACGGATGGAGAAGCGACTGACGACACACACCCAGAAACACCCACGAGAATGTTTTTGCCCCATCATGCAGCGGGAGTTTAACCCAGAATTCCAATGGGCGGCGGGGACTGCGGGAACTGTGGGATAGCTTCCCACAGTGCATCGCTCCGACATTCGATGCTAACCTCGGTACTGTGGACACACTCCGCCGAATTCACGCGCTTTTGTGTGGACACAACACCGAATGTGTAAAATCGCTTCAGAAAATTCGAATAGAATAAATTTAAATTAATTTCGTACTGTAGACGTACTCAGACTTTTTATTGCAGAGTAGACATACCCTGAGCCTATTCCTAGGCTTCAGAGCCTGAGCTCCAGCCCAAGCTGCAATGTCTATGCAGTCATTTTTAGCATGAACCCCGTGAGCCCGAGTCTGTTGTACCAGGCTCTGAGACTTGTTGCCACGGCCAGCTGCTCACTGTGTTGACATACACTCAGATATCTCAGTGATGATTGTCATTAGATGGGGACTCAACAGCAAACATATTTTCTCACTAGATGTAGATACGTTATTTAAAAAAAAAAAAAAAGATTAACAAACCTTCATTTTGCACAGTCATTTTGCAAGTCTGGCCCCAATTTTTATACTCCCCCATAATAATAATAATAATAATAATAATTATATTTTCACATGCAAAACCAAATTGTCTGTAGTATGAAAAGGGAGGGATAACTGTTAGAAAGTGGTTAATCTCCACTTGCAACAAATGTGTGAAAGTTTACAATTTGTTCCAAGTTGCAATTTTGCAGTTGTGCACCAACAACAACAAAAAAAAAAGGCTGATAGTGGAAATAGTAGAATTTTATTCCTAATGAAGTTTAGCAATGTCTAGGATTGTTGCAAGAAAAATCTGTTGCTTATGTAGTTACAATTAATCAAAACCCTCTGATCTACATTTACCCAAATTTTAGGGAAATTCACATCCATATCTGAATTTTACAGCAGACCCATATCTCTGTAATAGGCCAAACCAAACGTGTGGATCTAAACAGTCTCCAAATTTTGGAAGTCTGGACTCTAATCTAGATCCAGAACTTGGTTTTGCTGCTGGAGCCCATCCATGATCAGAAATTTTTATTAGATAAATCTTGGGAGAATTCACTGGGGAAACTGCCAGACAGTAAAATCACAGCAGCCAATAGCCTCCATAAGGAACCGCTAAATTCCTCATACAAATCAAGCACGATCACAAGTGTAAAATCTATCTTATATTGTTGCCCATCCCCAAAGTTTCTGAGGACTTTAAAATGAAGGGAAGTATAAATATTTTTCCATATTTCAATAAATTGCAAAATAAACTGTATCCACTATAAGAAGTAAATTTCATTCCCTTTGAAGCACCTGGGATTGGCCACTGTCAGAAGACAGGATACTTGGCTAGATGGACTATTGGTCTGACCCAATATGGCTGTTCTTATGTAGAAAGCTTACCAGAGGTCACCCCAACCCCAACCTCAAGCTCTGGTGGGTGCCAGTCCTTCAAAACCCACAACTGTTTGTCATTGTCTCAGATTCAGAACCGGAACCACCATGAGTCTTTTCTTTATATACAATAGAACCTCATTGTTATGAACACCTTGGGAATGGAGGTTGTTCATAAGTTTGAAATGTTCATAACTCTGCACAAAATATTATGGTTTGTCTTTCAAAAGTTTGCAACTGAATATTGACTTAATAGAGCCTTTTAACTTTACTATGTAGAAAAAATGCTGCTTTTAATCATCTTAATTTAAATGAAACAAGCCCAGAAACAGTTTCGATCCTTGTCAATTTTTATTAAAAAATTCCCTTTATTTTTTTGCAGTTTACATTTAACGTAGTATTGCATTGTATTTGCTTCCCCCCTTCTTCTTCTTCTTTTTTTTTTTTTGGTCTCTGATGCTGCCTGATTGCGTACTTCTGGTTACAAATGTGGTGTGTGGTTGACTGGTCAGATTGTAACTCTGAGGTTTTACTGTAAATTGAGCCTTTGATCTTGGCCTCATTTAACAGGTGTTCAACAGCCAATGGCCTGCTCTTCAGGACATAGTTTCAAAAGGATGGGTTTTTGCATAACCAGAAGTGGGGAATTTGCATTCAACTCCCCCTAAATATACTCCAGGAAAATAACTTAACGTTTTTTGTTCGAAAAGTCGATTCTTGTATGGCACATTGTTCAATATAATAGTTTAAAACCCCCAGGTCTCAAATCAGTCATATTAACCCTCTCTAGAGGTTATACACAATCCCAACCCACAATAACACATAAACCATTTATTTAATACAATGGACCCCAAAGAGATTTACACTTAAGTAAATAAGGCCTCTCAAGAATATTGCAGAAAATTGCTATATCTGCCACAGGGCAATTCAAAAAACTTCCATCAAATATATATTTCAATAGAAAATTGGGTCTGGGAGTAGACTTTTTTGGGTGTGTGTGATTGAACACCATAACTGAACACCAAAAAACAGAAATTTCAGTATTTGAATTTACACCAAAAATTAAAACTTCCATGGAAAAGGTAGACAAAAATATTTTTGTTTTGTTTTAATTAATCTCTGGCTGTAATGTTTCAGGTCCTACCACAAGCATAAACTTTTAGTCTTTTCAATGAATCTGAGTTAAATACATAATTTAAAATAGTCAAAAATATTCAGCAGCTCTAATAATATGACCAAATACTTTATTTGATAAATATTACTTAAAAAAATATTCCCCAACTGTGTAGAGTGGAGTTGATGATTCAAGTATTTGACATATATCATTGACATATATTGACGTGAATATATCCCAGATTTATCAAAAATCGTGAAAATTATTTAACAAATATTTTAATTATTTTCCCTGTTCTACTTTGCAGTTAGAAATTCCTACTAAAAATAATGACCTACTGCTTTATTTTCTAAAATCATAGAAGATTAGGCTTGGAAGAGACCTCAGGAGGCCATCTAGTTCAACCCTCTGCTCAAAGCAGGACCAACCCCAACTAAATCATCCCAGCAAGAGCTTTGTCAAGCTGGGCCTTAAAAACCTCTAAGAAAGGAGATTCCACCACCTTCCTAGGTAACCCATTCCAGTGCTCCACCACCCTCCTACTGAAATAGTTTTTCCTAATATACAACGAGACCTCCTCCACTGCAATTTGAGACCATTGCCCCTTGTTCTGTCATCTGCCACCACTGAGAACAGCCTAGATCCATCCTCTTTGGAATCCCCCTTCGAGTAGTTGAGGGCTGCTATCAAATCTCCATTCACTCTTCTTTTCTGCAGACTAAATAAGCACAGTTCCCTCAGCCTCTCCTCATAAGTCATGTGCCCCAGCCCACTAATCATTTTTGCTGCCCTCCGCTGGACTCTCTCCAATTTGTCCATATTCTTTCTGTAGTGGGGGGCCCAAAACTGGATGCAATACTCCAGATGTGGCCTCACCAGTGCCAAATAGAGGGGAATAATCACTTCCCTCGATCTGCTGGCAATGCTCCTATTAATGCAGCCCAATATGCTGTTAGCCTTCTTGACAACAAGGGCACACTGTTCACTCATATCCAGCTTCTCATGCACTGTAATCCCCAGGTCCTTTTCTGCAGAACTGCTGCTTAGCCAGTCAGACCCCAGCTTGTAGCAGTGCATGGGATTCTTCTGTCCTAAGTGCAGGACTCTGCACTTGTCCTTGTTGAACCTCATCAGATTTCTTTGAACCCAATCCTCCAATTTGTCTAGGTCACTCTGGACCCTATCCCTACCCTCCAGCATATCTACCTCTCCCCCCAGCTTAGTGTCATCCGCGAACTTGCTGAGGTGCAATCCATCCCATCATCCAGATCATTAATGAAGATGTTGAACAAAACCGGCCAAGGACCAACCCCCGGGACACTCTGCTTGATACCAATTGACATCTAGACATCGAGCTGTTCATCACTACCTGTTGAGCCCAATGATCTAGTCAGCTTTCTATCCATCTTATAGTTCATTCATCCAATCCATACTTCTTTAACTTGCTGGCAAGAATACTCTGGGAGACCGTATCAAAAGCTTTGCTAAAGTCAAGGTATATCACATCCACAGCTTCCTCCATATCCACAGAGCCAGTTATCTCATCATAGAAGGCAATCAGGTTGGTCAGGCATGACTTGCCATTGGTGAGTCCTTGTTGACTGTTCCTGGTCACCTTCCTCTCCTCCAAATGCTTCTACTTAAAGACATTAATAACCTTGACTCTTTGACAGACATACTACATGTGTATCTTTTGCTATTTGACCCTCTTTCATAAACATATGCTGTAGAGGCCCTCTATAGAAATGTTTATTTTTGATTGCACTGAAATTGACTTCATGTACTTCATCAGTCCTCCACAGTAATGTAACATGCAAAGCCTTACACTGATGATTTCAGGTCTGCTATGTTTTCTTCAAAAATCACATTCTGTCTTGCTGAGATCTCACAAGAACATGTATTTATATTAACTTTTTGTTTGCCTTATGAAAATAAATTCAGAGCACTCAGAATACAACAATCAGGTCTCCTAGTGGAGAGAAAGGTATAAGGTGTTGAATCACCCCATCTGGAGATTTTGTAAGTAGATACTAAAGCCTTTCCTATAGTTTTGCATGGCAACTAGAAGGACTGCTGCTAACTCATCTCAGTCATTGAGGTCAATATATATTATTAATTGTATACCCAATGAACCTTAGTTTAACAGAGACCTTAAGAGATTAAATATGTTTTGTTCCTTACTTTTCTTCTTTTGAGTGTATAAAGAAAGCTTGAAATTGTTGTAGTCTTCTGTTTGGTTTTTCATTAGAAATAACATTAATTTCAAGGCTTATTCTCCTGGTTTTGTTGGAAGTCTCAGAGATGTGGAACCAGAAGTGCTCACAGCCCTTAAAGAAGGATGGGGGATGTTCAGTCTTTAACATTAAGGGCTTTTTCTTCTGTTTTTCTGTATGATAAGCATTAGTATTAAATAGGCATTAGCAAATACAAACAAAAGACAAGAAACAAGATTTTCAAAACTTGGATCCAAAAGTTTAGGCTTTTCACTCCTTATTTATGCACCTGAAGAAGTACCTTGATTTTTAAACATGCCAGGTATCCAGCAGCTTCCAATAACCTCAGAAGTGTTAAGCATGAAAATCAGTCCTCTTAGGTGCGTAAAAATGGAGTTAAGTAACTAACATTAGCCTTCTACTCTTGGAAATCTTGACCAAGGAGCTTTTAGAAATTGATCCTACAAACAGTTAAGCACCTACATAAATATATTCATATGAGCAGTACCACTAACTTCTACTGGACAACTCGCATAAAAGGCTTAAGCATTTACAGGATTGGGCTCTTGAATAGGTTGCAGCACAACCTCAGCACAAATCGGACAGTGCCAAGAGGCTGGAAAGTTAATGTAACTGACCAAGAGACAATCCCTGAGTGATGAAGAGGCAGCATAGTTAGTGCCTACACCAATACCGTAGTGCAGGAGGCATGTCCATGTCTGGCAACAAGGAAGGGAGAATGGCTGGAAAACTGATATAGTCCACTTATCTCTGGCTGGTGTATGGGCTCCTTGGAGTCATAGAGTAGATTAGAAGAGCCTGCTCTAAACTATGCTCTAGTTTGGACCACTCTAAACTATGCTAGCAGGAGAATGATCATATAGAACTAGCCTCAGACTCAGAGAATTGCAAGGAGCTTCTTTGTGGATCCTCACTTTCAGTTGCAGCCAACACATACTGGTTGCTGCTGAGGATTGAATCCTGTGAGTAGAATAATGTTTCGTTTTTCAATTATATTCCCTTGCTTGGTACTTGTGGTGACATAAACCTCCTAGTTCTTTAAACATTTAATTTTACCATGAAAACAAAGAAGATAAAACATGAATTTCTAATGTAAATAATAAAAAAGGCAGAAAAAGCACTTATTTTGTGGGGCAGAGGAGGACACATAACTTAGGAAGAAAGAGCTTAAACCGTTTTGTACATCTGATGCAGTCACCTTTAAAGTGAAGTTAAATGTCGCCACTGAGATGAAAACCAAAAATCAGCTTGAAAAATAAGTTTCAAAAGACATGTCAGACATGTTAGTAGACCTTAACATGAACCTTTTCTTGACCATTGTCCCATATCATAGTTCTTCCCTGAAGAACTAAACCCATGTGATTTTAACTAATTTTGCAAGTATTTTTTCACTTGAAATCAAGCAAATAAGCTCCAGAGTTTTGAGGCCCAGCTGGGGTGTTGCAACACTGATAGCAGCAACTCTTGGAAGCACAATGCCTGCTAGAGCCCATAGCAAATGTAGCTGTTCTGCCATCCTGAAAGATGGTGAGGCTTCCACTTCTCTCCTCTCTCGCAAGGGGGACAGTGCTGCTGGTTAGTTCTGGAGCTGCAGCATGGATCCTATTCGTTCCAGACCTTTCTTGCTCCCCTTCTGCTATTGGAGCCTGTCAGGTAAAGTCCTTACACTCCCTTAGCACGAACACCTAAACTGTACTACATCCTTGCAATGGGCTCAAGTTTAGGAGGTTTCTTGCACCCTCCCACCCATGCACATCTGCACAATGGTCAGACATCATCTGGGCCTTAGTGTCTGATATCATAAAGATACTGATGCATGTGCTCTGGAAGATCTTATGCATAGTAATGAATATCAGTAAATGAGGTTTTATATTTATATTGAAGTTGATACTTAACAAATCTGGGAATACAGGAAAGTCCTAGAAGACTTGGGAAAAAGCTAATGTGCCAATATTTAAAAAGAGTAAATGAGGTGTCTGGAGGGAATTATTATAGGCTAGTTAGCTTGACATGCTTACTGGACAAAATCATGGAAAGGCTGATATAGGGTGCAATCAGTACAGAATTAAAGTATGGTGGCATAATTAGTGGCCACTCTGTATGATTTTAGGGAAAATAGGTTTTGTCATACAAATTTGATATTTGGGGGGGATACAATTACCAGGTTGGTTGATAAATGTAACTCTGTTAACATACATTTAGATTAAAAAAAAAAGTACTACACAGAATCAGTGTAGCCCATATTAAATGGATTATAAATTGGCTAACTGATAGATCTCAGAAAGTAATTGTAAATGGGGAATCCTCATCCAGTGGAGATGTTTCTAATGATGTTAATGGGAATCTGTCCTCTTCAATATATTTAGCAATGATCTGGAAGGAAATGTAAAATCATTGCTGGTAAAGTTTGCAGATGACAAGGTAAGTTCTACAGAGTGAACTGGATTTCATGGTAAACAAGGCTCACTTAAATAACATGCCTTTTAATTCAAACTGGTTGGAATTTTCCATCAGACTGATTTTCTGACAGAAAATTCTCTTTCTGAATAATCAAAATTTTCCATAGAAAAATTTCAATTTTCCAAGAAAAAAAAAAAGATTTTCCACTGGAAAATCATTCCCAGCTCCATGGCTCTCCTGCTCCTCAGCCTCCTGGGCTTCCTGGCCCCACAGCTCTGGGATATCTCAGAAGGCAGACTGTCCCACAGCTGGGGCTTCCAGGCTTCTGGCTCCTCGGCAGCTCTGGAAGTCCCAGCTCTCATGATCCCTGAGCTATCGAGCTCCCTACCTCACAGGCTGCTGGGGTTCCAGTCAGTTCAGAGAGCCTTAGAAACATTTTGGAAAAGGTCAAAATGAAATATCATTTAGTGAGAGACTAAGGAAACTCCATCTATTTAGTTTATGAAGAGAAGGTTAAGAGCTGACTTGAATTCCTACACAGGAGGAAGATATGATAGTAAAGGGCTCAAGCAGACAAAAGCAAAACAAGACTTAGTGGCTGGAAGCTGAAGCTATACAAATTCAGACTAGAAATAAAACACATTTTTTAACAGTGAGGGTATTTAACTATCAGAACATCATACTGAGGGATGTGGTGAATTTTCTGTCATTTTAATTCTTTAAGACTGGATATCTTTCTGAAAAGTATGCTTTGGCTCAAACAGAAGTTAGGGGCTGTATACGCAAATTAATTGTTGAAATTCTGTGGTCTATCCTATGCAGCAGATCAGACTAGATGATCATAATGGTCACCTCTAGCCTTAGGATCTATTGCAAGTCAGTAGCAACACTGTCCCTTTAAATAGAAAGTGATTATCTGGAGAGTTGAGACATTAGACAGAAAAAAATCAAGTGAACCTGAACACCGTTTGACCTTAGACCAGAGGAGAAACCTAGAATGTTTTAGAACCACTGCAAGATATTAAAAGATGTATAAAGCTTGAAGGGCATTTGACTTGGTGCCACACAACATGTCATCATAGGGGTCTACTACAGACCACCTAACCAGGAAGAAGAGGTGGGTGAGGCTTTATTTAAACAACTAACAAAATCATCCAAAGCACAGGACTTTGGGGTGATGGGGGACTTCAACTACTCAGACATCTGTTGGGAAAATAACACAGCAGGACACAGATTCTCCAACAAGTTCTTGGAATGTATTGGAGACAATTTTTTTTTTATATCAGAAGGAGGAGAAAGCTACTAGAGTAAAGGCTGTTCTAGATTTGATTTTGACAAATAGGGAGGAACTGGTTGAGAATTTGAAAGTGGAAGGCACCTTGGGTGAAAATGATCATGAAATGCTAGAGTTCATGATTCTAAGGAACAGCAAAATAAAGATAAAGGATTTCAAGAAGGCAGACTTTAGCAAACTCAGGGATCTGGTAGGTAAGATCCCATGGGAAGCAAGTCTAAGGGGAAAAACAATTGAAGGCAGTTGGCAGTTTTTCAGAGACATTATTAAGGGCACAAGAGCAAACTATTCCACTGTGTAGGAAAGATAGGAAGTATGGCAAGAGACCCGGGCATAACTAGGAGATCTTTGATGATCTAAAACTCAAAAAAGAGTCCTACAAAAAGTGGAAAGTAGGTCAAATTACAAAGGACGAATATAAAAAAATAACAGAAGTATGTAGGGACAAAATTAGAAATACCAAGGCACAAAATGAGATCAAACTAGCTTGAGACATAAAGGGTAACAAGAAAATATTTTACAAATACAATAGAAGCAAGAGGAAGACCAAGGACAGGGTAGACCCGTTACTAAATGAGGGGGGTGGACAATAACAGGAAACATGGAAATGGCAGAGGTGCCTAATGGCTTCTTTGTTTTGGTTTTCACCAAAAAGTTTGGTGGCAATTGGACGTCTAACCTAGTGAATGCCAATGAAAATGAGATAAGATCAGAGGCTAAAATAGGGAAAGAACAAGTTAAAAATTACATAGAAAAGCTAGATTTTTCAAGTCACCAGGGCCTGACGAAATGTATCCTAGAATACTCAAGGAGCTGACTGAGGAGATATCTGAGCCATTAACGATTATCTTTGAAAAGTCATAGAAGATGGAAGAGATTCCAGATGACTGGAAATGGGCAAATATAGTGCCATTCTAAAAAAAGGGAAATAAGGACAACCCAGGGAATTACAGACCAGTCATCTTAACTTCTGTGCCTGGAAAGATAATGAAGCAAATAATTAAGCAATCAATTTGCAAACATCTAGAAGATAATAAGGTGATAAGTAACAATCAGCATGGCATGTCAAACCAACCTGATAGCTTTCTTTGACAGGGTAACAAGCCTTGTGGATAGGGGGGAAGTGGTAGATGTGGTATATCTTGACTTTAATAAAACGTTTAATACTGTCTCACATGACCTTCTTATAAACAAACTAGGGAAATGCAACCTAGATGGAGCTACTATAAGGTGGGTGCAAAACTGGTTGGAAAACCGTTCCCAGAGAGTAGTTATTAGTGGTTCACAGTCATGCTGGAAGGAAATAATGAGAGGGTCCTGCAGGGATCAGTTCTGGGTCCAGTTCTGTTCAATATCTTCATTGATGATTTAGATAATGGCATAGAGAATAAAGTTGGTGGACAAAGAAAGCTGGGAAGGGTTGCAAGTGATTTGGAGGATAGGATTATAATTCGAAATGATCTGGGCAAACTGGAGAAATGGTCTGAAGTAAATAGGATGAAATTCAATAAGGACAAATGCAAAGTACTCCACTTAGGAAGGAACAATCAGTTGCACACGTACAAAATGGGAAATGACTGGCTAGGAAGGAGTACTGTGGAAAGGGATCTGGGCGTCATAGTGGATCACAAGCTAAGTATGAATCAACAGTGGATGATCTAGATCAGGGGTTCCCAAACTTGGTTCATGGCTTGTTCAGGGTAAGCCCCTGGCAGGCTGTGAGACACTTTGTTTACCTGAGCGTCCACAGGTACAGCCGCTCGCAGCTCCCAGTGGCCTCAAAATGTAATTTTAAGTGGAGAAGCATCATCAAGTGAATGTGTTTCTAGTGGGGTCCCACAGGGATCAGCTTATGGCCCTATGCTATTTAATATTTGTTATTAATAACCTGGAAGAATACATAAAATCATTGGGAGAGAATGTCACAGGTTGGTCCCCTGAGGGTCCTTTCAGGCCTTTATCACAGACCACAACCACTCCAAGGCTTCTGAAACACCTCTATGTTTTATTATATATTATATTTATACATCAGTAGCTAACTTCCTCACTTACTTCTGGGGAAGGCTGCAAATGTAGCAACCAATCCTCCCTATTTCTGCCTTCCTTCAGGCTCCTAGCACTTCCTTCCTGCTTGCTTATATAATCTTAGCTGCTGGACTATTTCCAGCCAATTAGCCCCTCATCTGTGTCTCCACTGCCAACTGCCTGTTTTTCAGTCAGAGTTCAATTAATTTAAACAGGTGGGGAGTTGAATGACAGGATGCTGAGTTAGCTTCTGAGTCAGCACAGTCTGTTACAGAGGAATAAATCCTGAAGAGGACAGATCATTGATAGAGAGACATGGATCACTTGATAAGCTGGGCACAAGCTAACAATATGTGTTTAAATACAGTCAAATATAAAGTCATACCTCTAGAAACAAAGAATGAAGTCCATACTTACAGGATGGGGGACTCTGTCCTGGGAAACAGTGACTCTGAAAAAGACTTGGTGGTCATAGTAGATAATCAGCATCGAATAAGGAGCTCATGTTCAGCTGTGGCCAAAAGTGCCAATCCAGTCATTGGATGTATAAACAGGAGTAGGAGTAGAGCTGTTATATTACCTCTTTACTTGGCACTGGCAAAATCTTTGCTGTGATACTGTGTCTAATTCTTGTGTCCATATGTCAAGAAAGAAGTTGAAAAATTGGATAGGGTTCAGAGAAGAGCCATGAGACTGATTGAAGAGTTGAAAAACATGACTTATAGGGAAAGACTCAAGGAGCTTGTTCTATATAGCTTATCAAAGAGAAGATTGCATTCTAATTACCTGCCTTGGTAGGAGATAGAAATTTGGTAACAGAGGGCTCTTCAGTCTAGTAAACAAAGGGATAACAAGATGCAAGATGTTGAAGCTACACAAATAAAGCACTTTTTTTTTAAGTGAGGGCCACTAACCATTGATATAACTTACCAAGGGTTGTGCCAAATTCTCCATCACTGGAAATTTATAAATCAGGATTGGATCTTGTTTATTTTTTTTCTAAAAACATTATGATTCATGCTGATGAAGGATGGAGGCTTGAGAGACTCTGAACATTATAACAAGAATAAAATAGGAAACATTTCTGTAGATATTTAACCACCTCTCCATTTAACACCACTGCAGAAATCCCCCTGACAGTACAGCTGTCAATTTTTTTGCAATGGGAAGTACACTAAAACAGAGTTTAACTTCTGTACACTTCATCTATATGAGTGTGTTGGGACTGAATACAATATCTCATTCATCACTGTTCAAATGCTGTCCTTTCTTAATGACTAAAACTGGTAAATGTGGTTTAAAAGCAACAAGAGTGAACTTCTATTTTTTGAGTATTTTAGCTTGAGACAGAAGAACATCAACACTTCAGAGAAGTTCTCACATTAGATTGCAGTACAGAAGCTTCAGTGGAGATCAACTGTGAATGGGTTAAACTGTAGAGAGGTTTTAGCCAAGGTGAAATAAACTAATTTTACTGCTATTAAAGGAGTTGCATTGCACCCAGTAATCTCATGGGATGTCCTGGAAGATATTGTGGAACCTGTGACTATTGCCTGTATATCCACTAAAATACAGAATTTAATATACGAAGTATGCTGTTAAATTCCTATGGGATGACTCTTCCAGCTTAATTATTGAACAATCTCAGAAGCTGGATTTAATATTATGGAACCTGTGGTACAAAAGAATATAATTTCTCAAGCCTCAGCCAAACTCAGAGGTTTACAAAGGGTCAGCACATCTACTGCCACAAGCAAGGAGGCAGCACGAGGGGAGAGGGAACATGCCCATTTCTGAGCCAGCATTCTTCACAGATAGAGAGTGATTAAAATGTCAAGTCAGCTGACAGCAGCTGATTTGCAAAACAAGTGCATGAGCGAATTCTCTTCAAGTAAAAAGTTTTCAAATATTAGTTAAAAAAATTACAAAGATGCTTTTCAATAACAAACAGTTTGGCTAATGATTGAAAAGGGAGATTACAAAAAAAAAAAATCCCATTCTGGACAAAGTGCTTTAAATGACTCAGAAATTCTATCCTCTTGTTCTACAAATGGACTCCAGTACATTATATGTAGAGGAGAATTTGGAAACATTCTGTCAGATTCCTACAACTGTGATTTCATCGGAAGCATAAAAACAAGGCAAATTGATACCTCAATGCAGGTTGAACGCATGAGCTTTGATATGTAGGTTTGAATATTAATCATTCTTGAGTTGGAAGTCATATCCGGCAGAATCATTGATATATAGCACCAGAAGTGATTTGAGTTTTATACTGACATGCTTTATGATGAGCTGCTTACAACTGTGTGCACATAAATTAGAAGTAAGCTTTTTATTTATTTAAACCATAGATCATTCTTGTAATGAAAAACATTTCAAGCAAGATTTTAAGCTTCTCCAAGAGCATGTGTTCAAACAAGAAAGCTTTTTTTTTATTATTTTATTTTAAGTGAATTTTACTGCACATGAAAAGTGCTGGAATGACAGCCTTCTATTTCTCTTCATATTGACTGAACAGGTGTAGCATAGGCAGCAGCTGTTCAAATTTCTCTCACACCTGAATAGTGTGCTTCAAGCCTGACTTAAAGGATGACATCTAGAGGTGAGGCAGTTGATATTAAGTCTTCCTGAGTCTTTCCATCTGTGGCCTCTCTGCTAAGACTGCCAGCATAGCTGCTTAGTCGTGGACTGTGGTCATTGTGACATAGAAATGTGTTCACTCATTTCATATAAGCCTCTAACAACCATCATTTGGTCATTTGCTAGAGGTTGTTGAATTATTCCCAGTGAGAAATGTGTTATTGAATTTATTCCAGATATCAATTTGCAACGTTTTACTTCACTGTATATGATTATTGAATTTATGCAAACAAATTTCAGCCTATTGATTGCAAACTATTCATAGTGAATATTAATTTGATTGTCTCATATTCAGAAATCACTGTTTAAATTGTGTGGTTGGTCATCTAATTCACATGGTATTGTCTCTGACCCCTGATTGGATGACTTAATTTTAACAAAGTACTTTCACTTCTACCCAGCACCATTTTTTTTTTTTGGTCAATTAAATGTAGTTTCTTAATTAAATGAAATATGACTTAAGGCCCAAGTCTGAGTCTTCTCCTCTCCAATACATCAGTTTTACAGTGATGATACTCCATTAATTTTAGTGTAAAATGTGTTTAATGAAGTGGAGAATTAAATCCCTAAAAAATCACTTCCAATAACATTCATATAAGCATAGTTTTGTTTGTATGAATATTTGCAATTAAAGAACAATTTTATTTTAGTCCTGAGCCAGCAAGCACACAACTCGGCTGATGATGTATCAGGAATCTTCTAACAACAAAAAGCTGCAGGTGTATATACTGCATGATCAGATAAGTAAGATAGCTTGGGTTAAAATAATTACTCTCTGTCCATAATACGTTCATCCCAAGGTGCATTTGTATGTTATTGAAACGTATGTAGTCATTTAATAGTGGTAGATTAGGAGGCATTTAAAGAGGCAAAGATTTAAATCTGAAAGACCAAGGGGAAAAATCAACCGGAGGCAATATGGTGTCACAACAATGTTGAAGCATTCATGCCACACGTTTAACTGGCAGACATTCCATAAAATGTAATGAATGAGTTGGGAACTTTTAAAAAAGATCATAGCAAATCTATCTAATTTTCTCTGTTTTCTTCCCTTCCCTCATGATTAAGGCTACGATTCTGTCACAGGTATTTTTTAGTAAAAAGGCACGGACTGGTTGTGGGCAATAAAGAAGCCCCCTGACTTTTACTAAAAATACCCTGGAGGGGAGGGGGGACAAACAGAGCGCTGCTGGAGCTTGCAGTTGCTGTATCCCTACTGCTGCTCCTGCGGCAGCAGCTGACCTCTGCTGTTCCAGCCCCAGAGGAGATGACCCAGCCACTGCTCGGGTGGCCCTGGGGCTGGCCACTGGTCAGCTGTTCTGGCAACCCTGGGGCTGACAGCTGCTCCAACTCTGCCCCAGAAGAAGTCATGGAGGCCCCAGTAAATCACAGAATCTGTGACTGTCATGACAGAATCATAGCCTTACTCATGATTAATGGGCAGGGTGGTTATCTCAGGCCCCAAATCCTTTTAACTACAGAAAAAACCACCCCAAAACAAAAGAAGAGATTGGTACTAGACATGGGTTAGAGTATCATACCTGGATCAAGACCCAAACTTCTCCAAATTCATCAGTGTTTGGAGCCAGGGTTTTAGTTTGGTGTCTGTGTTTAAACACTACATCAACAGTATACAGCATACTGTGGCCTAGGAGACAACTGTAGTAGTATGGGGCTGGTGTGGCATTAAAAAGATCAATGGGGTCTGAGCATAGAAAATTCAGAAGACGTTTAAGGCCTCAGAGCAGAATAGAAGAACTAAGCTGGGGTCTCAGACAAGTGGTGGCTTTAAAGAATCTATTCACTCTGGGGAAGGTATACAAGGGCTATCCCTTGACTGATCCCCAAAGAAGAGCACTCAGAGCACTGGTTTGCACCTGCTAATAATTGACTGAAAGCTCTTTGTTAAACCTATCTTAAAGGAAGTCTGAAAGAGGTGGAAAGGGGTGCATTCTTTGCTCCAATCTTAAGATTGGCACCATAAAGTGACTATATCTCAGGGCTTGTCTACACTACCGCGGTAGTTCGACGGCTGGCAATCGAACTTCCGGGTTCGATTTATCGCGTCTGGTGTGGACACGATAATTCGAACCAGGAAGTGCTCGCCGTCGACTGCGGTACTCCACGTCAGCGAGAGGAGTACCGCGGAGTCGACGGGGGAGCCTGCCTGCCGTGTGTGGACCGCGTCTGAACCGCGGTAAATTCGAACTAAGGTATGTCGACTTCAGCTACGTTATTCACGTAGCTGAAGTTGCGTACCTTAGATCGAATTGGGGTGTTAGTGTAGACCAGGCCTCAGATTCTGTAAAGAGCTTTGAAGATGCTTTTCTGTGAATCGAGAAGGATACTAAGCACCTGCTTTGAGACCTCTGTTCTGTCCAATGGTGCTGTTCATGAGCCAGACCCTGGAATGAAACCTTACCATGTCATGGTGTAGAACTGGTCCTTGAAATAGAAGATCTGCCCTGTCTGGAAAAGTAAGGTTCCATTCTCTGGTCAATTGGAGAAGGTCTGTAAACCATACTCCTCAGCCAATCTAGAGCTAGAGGGGTCAGCAGGCTGCCATTTTTTTTTCTCTTAGCAGTCCTAGTTGAAGTCTGAGCCTGGAGGGAAGGTTGTAGAAGTAATGCAAACAATTTATCCTTTGCCTACCTGCAGGGCTGGCTCCAGGGTTTTTGCCGCCCCAGCAGCAAAAAGAAAAAAAAAAAAAAAAAGCTGCGATCGCGATTTGCTCTACTGCCTCCGCTTCAGTCTTCGGCGGCAATTCAGCGGCTGGTCCTTCGCTCCAAGAGGGAGTGAGGGACCCGTAGCCGAATTGCAGCCGAAGAGCCGGACATGCCGTCTCTCTCCTGCTTGCTGGGCTGGTGCCTGGAGCCGGCCCTGCCTACCTGGTAATGAATGTGTCCTTTGCCAGGGCCCTGGGATCCAGTTAGTAACTGCAATGCAACCTTTCTGGTCAGTGGCTTGGACTTGATGTGAAGAGGTTGACAGTCAGTGTTTCTGACTGTCTCCTAGGATACTTTTTGATGGGCCCATTCCTTGGTAATTTTGAGTTCTGTTTAGCCAGCATTCATGCAGAGCTCTAAGATCTCATATTCTTTTTGGCCCAACAATACAGAGAAGCTCCCTGTTTCAGAAGAGTTGCTTTTCTTGTTCCATTTGCTTCTCATTGCACACTGATTCACATATGACACTACCGCTTTGTTTATCAGTCCAGTTGGAAGACATGGCTATCTACATAAGTCATCCTATGAGGGATAGTAGCTCAAGGCTGACAATCTAAGTACCAGCATGTTGATGAAGAGGGTCTTAGTCTTGCCACATCAACAGTCCTGAAACATCTTCCACACTGAATGTGCCCTCAACCAAATTGACTTCTGTCTGTGACTAAGCAATTAGGAAGACGTGGGGTTCCCTGAGGGGTATCCTTTGAAGAGTGTTGTGGCTGTTTATTTACCAGTCTGGGAATTAAACAGTCATGTCTGCAATCTTCCACATCTCTTCTTCCATGGTGATCCAGTGCAGATGAGAGAAAATGCCTGTTCTGATATGTACAGGTTCTTATAATGCTCTCCTTACTGTGGTATCTGAGCAGCTTCCAGAAATGTATTGAATGTTGTGACTAACATTTTTCACATGTGCTTCATTAATCCTCTCCACAGGGGAGAAATGGTGTGTGCAATGCAGAGTTTTGTCTTAGAAGTTCATTACTTTTTTTAAACTGCCTGGAAAAGGATGTCTCATCCAACAACCTCTGCTGCTGCTTTAACAAAGGTGGGAAATAAATGAGGGAACCCGCCTCAGGAGTGTCTGGAATGAAAACTCTTACCATGTGGATTGGACACCTCCAGTCTCATTGAAAAAAGAAAGATGATATGCCCAGAGACAGAACTAGGGCCAAGTGCTCCTTAGGAAAATAGTATGACAGTACTTTGATAAAAAATGTCTGTCTTTGTGAAATAAGTGAACATGAGTGATGCGGAAAGAAGCTGATGATAAAGGTTTTTAGCAATGCTTTATAACATGTCATTCTGTGATCTTTTATCAACCACTTGTTACTATTGTGACTATATATATATATAGCCTATTTGTTTTCCTAAATGTTTTGTATTACAGTTCCCAGTATATTAAAATAAATTCTCCAGTGTTGCCCATGACAGCATCACATGAAGGCAGACAACAAACTTTATAAGTGCTTGTATACAAATGCTAGAAGTCTAAATACTAAGATGGGTTAACTTGAGTGCCTGGTATTAAATAAGGATATAGATACATGAGGTGTCACAGAAACTTGTTGGAATGATGATAATCAATGGGATATGGTAAAACCCGGGTACCAAAAATATATATAGGAATGACAAAGTAAGTTATTCTGGTGGGGGAGGGGCACTATATGTGAAAGAAAGCATAAAGTGAAATATAGTAAAAGTCTTAAATGAATCAAAGCGTACCATAGAATCTCTATGGATAGAAATTCTGTGCTTGAATAATAAGAGTATAGCAGTAGGAATATACTTCAGACCACCTGACCAGGATGGTGATGGTTATTGTGAAATGCTCAAGGAAATTAGAGAGGCTACAAAACCAGAAAACCCATTAGTAATGGCGGATTTCAATTATCCCAATATTGACTGGGGATATCTCTTCAGGAAGGGACATGGAGAGAAAATTTCTAAAGATCATTAGTGACTGCTTCTTGGAGTAGCTAGTCTGGGAACCCATAAGGGCAGAGGCAATTCTTGATTTACTCCTAAGTGGAGCACAGGATCTGGTCCAAGAGGTGAACATAGATGAACCGCTTAGTAATAGTGACCATAATTTCATTAAATGTAACATCCTCGTGTGTGGGGGGGGTACTAAAGAAACTTAACATAGCAGCAATTAACTTCAAAAAGGGTAACTACACAAAAATGAGAAAGCTAGTTAGAGGGAAATTAAAAAGAACAGACACAAGAGTGAAATGCCTTGAAGCTGCATAGAAACTATTTTAAAATAGTGTAATAGAGGCTCAAACTAAATGTATACCAATTTTTTTTTAAAAAAAGGAAGAGGACCCCAAAAATGTCACCATGGCTAGACAACAGAGTAGAAGAGATGGTCAGAGGCAAAAAGACATGCTTTAAAGACTGAAAGTCAAATCCTACTGAGGAGAATAGAAAGGAGCATAAACTCTGGCAAGTTGTGTAAAGATATAATTAGGCAGGTCAAAAAACAATTTGAAAAGCAACTGGTAAAAGACACAAAAACCAACAGTAGTTTTTTAAAGTACATCAGAAGCAGAAAAACTGCCAAAAAACGAGTGAGGCCACTGGATGATTGAAGTGCTAAATGAACATTCAGAGAAGATAACATCATTGGGGAGAAGCTAAATGAATACTTTGTATCAGTTTTCACTGCAGAGTATGTGAGGGAGTTTGCCACACCTGAGTCATCCTTTTTAGGTGACAAATCTGAGGAACGGTCCTAGATTGAGTTGTCAGAAGAGGAGGTTTTGGAATAAATTGATCAGTTAAATGGTAATAAGTTACTAGGACCAGATGGCAATCAACAGTTCTGAAGGAACTCAAACATGAAATTGCAGAACTATGTTATATAACCTATTGCTTTAGACAGCTTCTGTACCAGATGACTGGAGAATAGCTAAAATAACACCAGGGTTTGGGGGGGGGGGTTGTTTTTGTTTTTTAAAGAAGGCTCCAGAGGCGATCTTGTCAATTACAGGCCACTAAGCCTAACTTCAGTACCAAGTGAAATTGGTTGAAACTATAGTAAAGAACAGAATTATCAGATACATAGATGAACACGACATGTTGGAGAAGAGTCAGCATGGCTTTTATAAAGTGAAATCATGTCTAACCAATATATTATAATTCTTTGAGAGGGCCAACAAACAGGTGGACAAAGGTGATCCCTTGTGAATATTTTGTACCTTGACTTTCAGAAACCCTTTGACAAGTTCCCATACCAAAGGCTTTTAAGCAAAGTAAGCAGTCATGGGATAAAAGGGAAGGTCCTTTCATGCGTCCATAACCAACTGAAAGATAGAAAACAAAGAACAGAAAAAATAGTCCGTTTTTACAGAGAGAGCTAAATACTAGGGTCCCCCATGCATCTGAGCTGAGACCAGTGCTGTTCAACATATTTATAAATGATCTGGAAAAGGGTAAACAGGGAGGTGCAAAGTTTGCAGAAAATACAAAATTACTCAAGATAGTTAAGTCCAAAGCTGACTGTGAAGAGTTACACAGGCATCTCACAAAACTGGGTCACTTGCCAAGAAAATGACAGATAAAATTCAATGTAGATAAATGCAAAGTAATGCACATTAGAAAACATAATCCCAACTATACATTCAAAGGGATGGTTTACCATGCAATAGAGATCATCTTTAAAGAGATCATTGGAGTCATCATAGATAGTTCTCTGAAAATATCTGCTCTATTTTAATCAGCAGTAATAAAACCTAAGAGAATGTTAGCAACTGTTAGGAAAGTGATAGATAATATGACAGGAAAATACTATAATGTCACTATATAAAACCATGGTATGCCCACCACCGAATACTGCATGCAGTTTTGGTTCTGCCATATTAAAAAAAAGATATATTAGTATTGGAAAAAAGTACAGAGAAGGGCAACAAAAATGATTAGGGGTATAGGACAACTTTCATATGAGGCGAGATTAAAAAGATGGGGACTGTTCAGCTTGGAAAAGAGACCTGCCCCCCTGCATGCTGGCAATGCCCCCCTCCACCGTAACAGGAGGAGCCCTGAGGGCCCCCTGCCCGCAACTGGAAGAGGCCCGAGCACCGGGCCAGCTACTTCCCCCAAGTACCGGGCTGGCCCCAGACACTCCAGGCTGAGTCGCTGCCCGCCCCCCCCCAGCGCCTGGCCAGCTCCAGCACATGTCCAAGCTGCTTCTCTCCCCCGCCAGACCCTCCTGCCCACCATTGTTGGCTTGCTGCATCCCTCCTCACTCCCCTGCCTCCGAGGCGGAGGGACACGGCATGCACTGGGGACCTCCGGAGGGTGGGTGGAGTAGAGGACCTACTACATGGCAGTCAGGTGACAACAACAGTAGATGGTGGGGGTCTTGGGGAAGGGGCAGGGCCACCTTGGCTCAGATGTCCGGGGGCAGGTCAGCTTAGCCTTTCCTGGCCTATTATACCCGCCGTCCATTGACAGAGGTGTATGAAAGCATGAATGGTGTGGAGAAAGTGAATAAGGAAGTGTTATTGACCTCTTCATATAACACAAGAACCAGAGGTCTTCCAATTAAATGAATAGGCAGCGTTTTTAAAACAAACATAAGACCGAATTTCTTCATGCAATGCACAATCAACCTATGTAACTCATTACCAAGGGATGTTGTGAAGGCCAAAAGTATAATTGGGTTAAAAAAACAGATAAGTATATGGAGGATAGGGCCATCAATGGCTATTAGTCAAGGTTTTCAGGGATGCAACCCCATACTAAACCTCTGACTGCGAAAAGCTGGGACTGGATGACAGGGGATGGATCACTCAATAATTACACTATTCTGTTCATTCCTGCAGAAACATGTGGCACTGGCCACTGTTTGAAGACAGGATACTGGATGGTCCATTTTTTTCTGACCCAAAATGGCTGTTTTTATTAGGGTTCTCAAGCAATTAAAAAAATTATTTGTGATTAATCGCACTGTTAAACAATAGAATATCATTTATATACATATTTTTGGATGTTTTCCACATTTTCAAATATATTGATTTCAATTACAACAAGTACTGATCTTACTTTATATTTTTTATTATAAATATTTGCACTGTAAAAATAAAAGAAATAGTATTTTTCAGTTGCACTATGGTACTTGTATGAGGTGAAATGAAAAATACTATTTCTTTTATCATTTTTGCAGTGCAAATATTTGTAAAAAAAAAAATTTAAGCACTGTACTTTGTATTCTGTGTTGTAATTAAATCAATATATTTGAAAATGTAGAAAAACATCCAAAATATTTAACACATTTCAATTGGTATTCTATTGTTTACCAGTGTGATTAATCGCAATTAATATTTGTAATCATGATTAATTTTTTTTTAGTTAATCGCGTGAGTTAACGGCGATTAATCAACAGCCCTAGTTTTTATATGAGAGTTTGAAGGACATTGTATTCTCTCAGTGCAGCCCAATTACAAAAAACACCTGCACTAAATAAATTTATGCTGTTCCATTGTGAAAATTACGAGCATTCAATAACCCACAAGAAATCTAATTTCATTCTGATGGTGTTGTGGTCTAGTTGTTGCACTTTGGGAGCAGTAAAAAGCATGTAATGGGGACATTTGTTCATAACACCTTAAAATTTGTTTTCTCATTAACATTACTTAAAAAGAACATCTGCACTTACTTAATCACAGTATACACTGTATAGCTTGGTTTCTACTATAGGTTGAATTAAGATTTGGGACCAGATTTCAGCTGTTCCCCATGATTAAAGTGCTGAGATTTTCAGTTCTATTGCAGCTCATTTTAAAGATAAGCTCTAATCACAACATTGGGATCTGAATCTAGTTTTGAATTTTGAACCCATCTGAAATTAAGATTTCAGATACAGGGTTTTGGGTCTGGCTCATCTCTGTTTCTCTACTTCAATTTACCTTTTATAAGATTATTCATAGATTCTAGGACTGGAAGGGACCTCGAGAGGTCATCGAGTCCAGTCCCCTGCCCGCATGGCAGGACCAAATACTGTCTAGACCATCCCTGATAGACATTTATCTAACCTACTCTTAAATATCTCCAGAGATGGAGATTCCACAACCTCCCTAGGCAATTTATTCCAGTGTTTAACCACCCTGACAGTTAGGAACTTTTTCCTAATGTCCAACCTAGACCTCCCTTAGAACAGGATCAAGATTAGAATTAAATTGCAGTATGGGGGAGGTAATTGCCTTATAGTTAGAAACCTAGGTATTTTTGAGGTTCCCATGACTGTAGTATCTGAGTGGTCATTAATGTATTTGTTCACACAACACCACTGTGAGGAATTTTCCTTATTTTACAGCTGGGTCAAAGAGTCACAAAAAGAGATTGTGATTTGCCCAAGGTCGCAGAGGACATCTGTGGCCTACTAGGAAATCAAACCAAGGTCTCCCAGATCTTGGGTTAGGGCCCTCGCCACTTGACCATCCATCTTCATTTCTCAAGGGCACCATATTCACCATCTGGCAAGATGTAGGGAACAGCTTGTGTCATTCTGAAGATACACTTTCTCCTTGCATCACTAATTCTCCGTTGGGTTTGGGACAATGTCAGTTTACAAGTCTGGGAGTAAAGGGAGTAAGCTCCAGTGTGCTCCCAGTACAGGTATGAACTGTGGGGTGAGTTCAGGAATCTTCCCCATTCAAAATTCTGCAAATAAAACCCAGATTGCAGGTATGATAGGCATTATTTTCTAGATTACCGCAACAGGACTGATTTCTTATATTCTCTAAGGTGTTTACAGGGGCAGGCTGACATTAATTCATAGGAATTAAAGACATGTATTATTAACACCATACAATAGTCCTGCAATGGTGCCATGTATTATCTCTCAATCATATGAAAACATCTCATACAGTCACTTGACTATTTGGAGTCTAAAGGTCATCATATATCAGTTTGTATATCCCACAGAATTTGACCCTATCAGCCCAGAAGCCACTAGAAAATAAATAAACTGTGAAAACATATTGGAAAAAAGAGCCCTTTGTAGCACTGAATTTAGCATAGCACTAAAGCACATGCAATGGGACTTAGGCATGTGATTAACTGCTGTGTTGAGGGGAGTTGGAATTACTCATATGCTTAAAAATAAGCCCATGCTTTAAATGTTTTGCTGATAGGGGTCTGTATGTGTGGCTATTTCTAAATAGCAGCAATATGTAAGCTTTCTAAACTGCTTGACAGCTAGCTTTTGCTGTGAGTGATTTGCAGCTTTCTGACAATAATATGCTGACTGCCAGATGAGCATTAATTTAGCATTATATTACACGTACAAAACAATGGAAGAAAGTATTATGGCTTATTGTTATTTCTGTCTGAAGTTATAACCAGTCACATGATTTACTCCCCAATTAAACTGTGTAGCTCATGCCAAGTCTTCTTCCTGGATTAATCATGTATGCATGGTAATAATTTATGACTGCAAAAGAAAAGGAGCTGGGATTGTTGGTGTTGACTGCTAGAGCTCTTCAAAGTTGCAACACCCCAAATATTAAAATTATCTGAGAAGAAAAAAATACTAAAAGGAATTAATAACGGCATATTTTTGAGGGATCAAATGAAATGTCCTTCACATGCTGTTCCACTGTAATATGAAAAAGAAAGCACAAGGCTAAATTCTGCTATCAGTTTCATCCATCCAAGCCCATTGACCAATAAGGTTAAATGACTGTAAGGGAAGGCATTATTTGTCCTATAAGTCTTACAAATTGGTGGTGCTGTGTAAATCATTCATTAAGAACACTGCCAAGTTTCACCCTCTTTGGCTTTTTTGCCTCTTAGAGAGAAATGTTCAATTAATGTCAGCTGACCTTATCTCAACACAGAAAGAGATCAGGGATCTGAAGATCAGGTTCTGTCGCTCCTTACAGTCTTCCCTTTGCAGTCTCTGCTAGCCATTCCTGCTTTGAAGCATTCCAATTAGCTGATTAGAGACCTATTCCTAAATAAGTTGTAACATAAGCTAATCCAAACGTTTTGCTAGAAACAATCCTAACAGTTACCTAAACCCTACAGTCAAAATGTAGTTCGTTCAAATCAAGGTTATATCTGGGCTCAAACAGCAGACCTTGGACAAATGACCTGAGACCCCAATCTTTCAAAGACTTTGGCACATGCTCAGTGTTTAATTTGTGCCAGGGCTGAGCCCAAGCACCTCTTGGCTTGGCAGTTCATAGCCCCGGCACCTCAAGACTTGCTGCATCAGTTATGAATGTAAAAAAATTGCTTGAGCCCCAGCACTTCTTTCATTACAAATTAAGCACTGCTCATGCTTAACTTCATGCTCTGTGACTTAAATAAGAATACTCACAGTGTGTAAAGTTAAGCACATGGGTATGTCTGTGCAGGATTGAGACCTTAGATTTGTTTTTTGTTTTTAATTGAAAGATCTAGGAGACATGATTAAGGCCAGGTCTATACTACAAACTTACATCAGTATAGCTATGTTTCTCAGGGGTGTAATATATCCACACCCCAAGCGATGTGGGTGGGCTTTTCACATTGATCTATCTACCACCTCTCACAGAGTTGGATTAATTATGCTGACAGGAGAAGATCTCCCATCAGTATATCAGTGTCTTCACTAAGTGCTACAGAAGCACAGCTGCACCAGTGCAGGTTTTTAAGTACAGACTGGTCTGAAAATGGACAGATTAAAAATGAGCCAATAATCTAGCACATCAAAAATTGAGAAAATGTCAAACAGCCATAAAATCCACCACCTCCAGAGTATTTGCTAGTTTGGAATCTTTGGAATGTGAAGAGTTACTTGGAAAAAAAATGGTTTTTATATTCCCTTGCTGTGTTTGACAGTTTACTACATATTCTAAAATTATTCCATAGATGTCTTAAATCACTTCCATTTGGATCATTTTCCACTTAGTCTAGAATAACTGTAATGGTCATTGTCATGTCTGCATCGTTATAGATAAAGAACATATTTTATGTAAAAAAATGTATACTTTTTCTGGATAACAGCAGAGCTACTCAAAATTGTACATGAGAAATGCTGCCACTAAATACCAAATTGTTGTCCTTAAGATTCCAAACATTTGAGCTGTTTCTATTCAAATTAAAAAAAAGTAAGGGTTTTTTAATACATCTTTTAAATGTATGATAATGCCAGAGTCATCTTATTAACATGAATGGGCCAGACTGAAAATGGTGGTATAGCTCATTGGGCCTTACTTTCCTTTCACCTTCACCAGTGTATATCAGAAATAACCGTGACTAAGTCAGTAAAGCTATAGAATGATGTAAAATTGGTATGATTTGAGAAGAAAATCAGACAGCAGTTGATTAGCCATTTTAATTGCTAAGGTTCTTTTTCTTCATGTGGGCCATAATCTGGTGTCTCACAAGAATAAAACAGGATTTATATAGTGGCAAATAATACCTACCATTTGTTAACTAGAAAGTGGGTCAAAGGTCCAATGTGACTATGTTTTGAGCACTGTAACTACTATGGATTTCAGTAGGCTGTGAGGGTGCTCTTCATTAATAGTCTTGAGGATCTAAAAATGGCTGGAGGATAACAAGGTGCTGATGAAATGGCAGTCTGGCACTGTGAGCCAAGAGGATAGCTGAAAGCTGTCACTTTCCCTACTCCTGCTGTACCCAGTATTTCTCTGTTATCTTTGTCCATCCAGGAACCCCTTGTCTATAAACTTTTTGACAATACCTATCCCACAAAATGAGTGGAATGGTTCTTGGTATTCCAGCCTGTCCTTTACCATCATGATTTAAAATACCAACGTGATGGATGAAAATAATAATGATATGTTTGTTGAGGAGTGGGTGAGTAGAATTTTGAAAGGTTGCTTTAATTAATAATGCAGATGTAGACCCCTCCCCTCCAAACCTTGCCAGGGGTGCTTTGATAAGGCCTCTATGTACTGTGAATTGGCTCCAAAGGACTACAACTACTTCCAGTTCAATCGTAGACAATATGAGGACTACACATCCCATGATGCCATATTTGGTGCCTCTGGGACTCCTTGGATTTAGATCTGTGATCCTGCATCTGGAGAAACTGAAAGGCAAGAGATCCTACAGGTATTGCAATGATCGGCTGCGAGACTGAGGGCAGGGTCAGGAGAGAAGAGACTGGAAAAGGGGGAGGGGGAGGAGAAAGATCAAGTACCTGAAAAAAAGAGTGTCAGGAGTTTCATGAGAAGGGATTGCAAGGCCAGAAGCCAGCTGTGCTACCTTACCAGTGCTGTGCAACTATGCTACAGTAACTTGGTGGTAGGCACAAATCCTGTAATTTAAAATTCTTACATCTTTTGTTCTTCTTTTTCATAAAAAGATGATAGAATTCTCTTTTTCTTTTGTCAAGCCATTAAAGATAAGTAATGGGGTGAGGGGAGAAATAACCACTGCAGAAAAACATCTTTTTTTTTTTTCATTTCCCCCCTAGTAACATTACAATAAAGTGCTAATTAAGATGAGGGAAAATATTGCGAGTATGTGTTCAAACTAAACCAGTCGTTGGCAACTTGCGGCCCAAGGGCCACACGTGGCCCATCAGGGTAATACGCTGGTGGGCCGTGAGACATTTTGTTTACATTGACCATCAGCAGGCACGGTCGCCCACAGCTCCCAATGGCTGTGGTTCTCCGTTCCCAGCCAATGGGAGCTGCAGGAAGCGGCGACCAGCACGTCCTTGCAGCCCACGCCACTTCCTGTATCTCTCACTGGCTGGGAACGGTGAATCGCAGCCACTGGGAGCTGCGGCCCGCTGCACCTGTGAACGGTCAATGTAAACAAACGGTCTCACGGCCCGCCAGCGTATTACCCTGACGGGCCGCGTGCGGCCCACGGGCTGTAGGTTGCCCACCACTGAACTAAACCAAAGTTTTGATTTAATTACATTACAAGTGATTTTTCCAGGGCAATCATGAAGCAGAACAGTAGGCAGTATTAACTTACCCCCACAGACTGTGGTGAAACCAAAAATGCATACTCTATTATGAAATTGCTCTAAAACGAAATCCCATCGTATGACAGTGTGCACATTTCTGTGATATCGCATCCAACATTCACTTAGTATCAAAGCTCACATGCTGTCTACAGGTCTATGACATAAGACTCTGCGATTAAATTTTTTAATGACACTAGAATAGTTTTCCCACAACAAATACCAGACACAGCCAATAAACCCAGAAATGCCAGACTAGGAGTTGACACCCAGTCACCAAAAATCTTATCAAAACACAATTTGAGCCAAATGTGTCATACTGTGATGTACAGTATAACAAATATGTTGCATAAACCACCATGCTATGCTTAGAGCTATCTTCTTTTTTAGTTACACAAGGATTTATATATGCAAATTTTCCAGTTAGAGCCTGATTCTTATTTTTAATGGAAATTAGGTGTACAAGTCAACATGGGCTGACCAGGAAATTAGAAAAAATAAACGGTAATTCAGAGAAATTAGCACAAAAGATCAGCTTATTTAGGCAACCCCCTGGAACTACTTCACTCTGTGAAGTATGCTAAGAAATCATGATAGAGGACATATAACTTCATAATTGCTGGATTCAAAACGCATAGCAACTGTTACAACAGGTGAATCGCACCCTGCAGATATGACTGCAATGATATAATATAGAGTTTTAATATTTATCTGTTTGTGAGAAACTCTAAATAGTTTTGTGGTTGTTCAGCACATCTTTATTGAAAAGTGTTGTTAACTGCTAGTCGAGTTTCTTTGACACATTCCCTTCAAATAATGAACCCATTAGGTCAGCTATTTTTTTTAAGCATGTTGATTGCTGAAAACATCAACCAAAGAGAATGTATATTTTTAAATCTCTGGTACATGAAACATATTCCTGTATTATCTCTTTTAATGTTAAATACCTTTACCATAATTTGGCAATTCCTTTAAATTAACCATGCCCTGATTACTTGTATATTACATTTTTATCTACTTTTATGACCTAAAGCTTTACTTCCCATCTTTTAGATTAAATTGAGAATAAAGACTGTATTACAGAATAAGCGTATCTTTACTACCCCTGGTGTTTTCAGGGTGCCTTAATGCTTCTGAACCAAATTTTCCAAGTTACACCAGTCCAGTCCCATTGAAAGCACTGGTGTAATTAAAAGGAGAATTTTAGCCCTGTGGGTAAATACAATCTTTTACATTCACCAAAAAGAAAGAGACAATATATAAAGGTGATCAAGTGGAACAAGAATTAAGCAACTGGATATGGGTCATGTTCTTGAAATTATCCCAAAATATTAGACAATCTTGGAATGTCAACAAGAATATTAAGGCCTTCATCAAGTGTAAAATAAATTCCGGAGTAAAAATCACACATACTCATTCATACTGAATAAAATTCAGCCTTTTGTACAGGGCTAGCCCAAGGCTTATGCATCACTAAAGTCGTACTTTAAGCCCTCTGAATAAAGGGCTGTGCGGGGGCTTAAATGATGTGTAAGCCTTCTACTGTCCCTTTGCCCAGGGTGAATTCTTTCACTTATGAGCAAGTAAACTTTTTGGCATGTCAGGTAAAAAAGACATGAATTATAGTCTTTTCACAATTAGGCTGCCTTGAGAGAAAGTAGTCTAAAAAACTAGAAAAGTTTACTGAAACTCTGGCTGATTTTTAATCTGTGTTATATAGATCAGATCGTCCCAGTTCAAAGTAAGATATTTTAAAAAATCAATTACCTTTCCACAAATGGATTTTGAACAGGCTTATATCTTGGCTAAAGAGAATAAGATAGAGGAAATGAAGATCTTTCAGAGCCAAGTTCTGCTCTCAGCTGAAATTTTATCAGATTTAGAAACAACCAGTTCCACCACTGCTATAAATTTTTATGTTCCTTTGAAAGAGGGGCCCGACTAATAGACTCATTTGATGTCACAATAATTACAGTAACATGGAACAAGATAAGGATGTCTCTCAATCTATGTCATGTAAGCTGATATCACTTCTCTGTGTTGTCAAGCTGTTCGATAAGATACAGCAACATAATTAGAGTGCTTATTAGTCTCATGAAAACATAAGCTCTAGTTTTACGGTAGGTTGTCATGAGCAGATAATAGTCCCAATCTCTTCTTTCTTACACCAGTTTTATTTCAGAGTGACTCCCTTGCCTTTGATGGAGTTACTCTTGATTTACACCAGTTTAAGTGAGAGGATAATCAGGCCCAATAGTTATAGTTTGCAGGAGGTAAATGAATTGGTAAAGTAAATAAATTAATTAATTAAATAAAAGAATTAACAGATATTATAATGTTAGACGAAGGAGAAGTATTCAGTCAATTACACCAATGTTCAATTCTAACCAATGGTGTTAGAAAATGGAATTTTGGAGAACAAAAATGGACAGAGGTCTTGAGTCAAATTCTGGACCCTCCTTCACAAAGATGTTGAGGTTTGCAAATGGGACTGCACAGGAGACTAAGGGAGAATGAAACATTTATCTCTCCTGCAACAAAATGCAGGACAGACTGTAAGTCACTACAAGATGTTTGCCCTACAAGAGGCACTATGAGAAGCCTCAGAACTAAAATAGCGACTGCTGAGCTTGTGATCTCCCTGCACAAAGAATTTGGTTCATGTACTTGTGGATCCCCTGGTCACATCTCCAGGCCTGTCCTCTACCACCAGTGTTCCTTCCCCGATTTCCCCCTCTGCATTGTTACAGAGAAGAATACTAGAGACATTTGTTCCATGGTGTGCATAAGGGTTGTAGACTCTTCGCAATGCTTCCTTTCCCTAATTTGTCTCATCTGTGCATGGGGATCATGCTAATTTTTGCTGGGTCTGAGGCTTGTTGTGGCACTAGAATGGCTGGGAGAAATTTTCACAAACTATTTAAAATTTTGGGCCATGATCAAAACAAATTGTACCTTATTTAAACATTCTTAGGCAAAAAAGAGGCACTCGCAGGGTTTTCCTCTTTCTTCAAAATTGTGTTCTTTAGTTTATTTATTGTATGTATGTATGTATGTATGCATATCAATATAAATCTGGCAAAATTGCTTGAGTCATGAACAATTTCAGTTCATGCCCAGGATGTCTTGCGCATGCATGTGTGTATGTGTATGTGGCGGGATGTGGAGGCACTAAGATGTGATGGATATGATGAGAAATTTTGCCAGAACCATATTATACACATAGGATTCTCAAATAAAATAAAAATAGACAATACTTGAAATGACTGCTGCCATATGACTTTGAGTACTATAGCAGTTTATAACACTGAGTCATGGAAAATATCATCAGAAGGCTAGTTAAGAAATCATTATGGGGCAAATGTTTCTTTAATTCAGAGGTCAGCAACCTTCGGCATGCGGCCATCAGGGTAATCCGCTGGTGGGCCGTGAGACATTTTGTCTACATTGGCCGTCCACAGGCATGGCCTCCCGCAGCTCCCAGTGGCCGCAGTTCACCATTCCTGGCCAATAGGAGCTACAGGGGACCTTGCCTGCGGATGGTCAACGTAAACAAAATATCTCGTGGCCCACCAGCAGATTACCCTGATGGGGCGCGTGCCAAAGGTTGCCAACCCCTGCTTTAATTACATGTTTCTAATTGTCCAGCTATACCGAAAGAAGGTCAGGAGACACTTGATATGGATTTAATCAGGCTGCAATTTTATTATTAGATGATTGGGACTACCTGGCAGATGAAAGTGCACAGTGCAGGCACCTCCATGTTCATTCAAATAACTACCCGGGCCTTCCACTAGCCACCCCCTTCATTTTGCATCCAGATCTCCCAGCCAACCCTTGGCTTGGATCTTGCCATCCATACTCCCCCCCCACACACACACACAGGAAGATGTTAAGATGTTAAGAAAGGAGCCCCGAACCTCTCACCCCTCCATTCTGTTCCTTTAACCAGCACCTCCTTTTTAAGTCTTTTACTAGGCCATTTGTCTGGTCACTGGATACCTTCCCTATGGAGTACCTGCACTGGACATCCGCCCTACACTTACAAAATGAGTTGTGACATATAGCCTAACCCCGTTTCTTCCTCACTATAATAGGTCCTCCCTGACATCCACTGTGGAGAAGGTGGAAAAAAAACCATTCCATCTAAGCCAATATGGTGGTAAGGGAAAAATTTCTTCCCAGCCCCCTTAAAAAGGAGTGACTAGCGCAATGCCCACAGCAGGTTCTAAGCTAGGGTAACAAGATGTTCTGATTTTATAGGGACAGTCCCGATATTCGGGGCTTTTACTTATATAGGTGCCTATTACCTCCCAACCCCCTGTCTCTGAGACATCCACTCATAGATATGACTAGAAATTGTTTATTCTATTGTTATATTTCATACGATGTTACCTTGTCTCTCCTAGGGGAAAACATGCTTGATTTTTTAAAATGAGAGTAAATTCTATTAGAGAATGAGGCAATTGGAAAAGTCAAGATTGTCTTTAACAAATATTTATTTCAGACCAGTTTATGTATCATACTCTGTTCAGCTGAGGTTGCTAGTACTGCTGGTTTCCCTTTACAATCCCTACCTTTTTTTTTAAACTAACATGAATTTTCATTTCTTTTTTCCAAGTGTTTTGATCGTGTTTGACTGTCCTACACCGTATTTCTTCCTTGCGCACTGCTATACGTGTTTCTAATGCATTGCATTAAATAATCGTTATTTGGCTAATGAAGTTGTATCTGGAGTTGGTAATGACTTTATGCAAGCATTTATTTTCTTATTTCTAAGCCTACTGAAATGATTAAAGGCTGAAATGAATATAGCATTCGTGCCTTTGATGCATTATCTCATCTTTTGTAGGAGAATGTATGGCGTCTCTGTGATCAAAGACTGCAAAACAAATGCCACAATTAGATTGTTATGGAATATGTTTTAGGAAGAAAAAATAAAAATAAGTTGATTATAAACTTTGGGTCAAGGGAGTATAATACTCTACCACCATAAAATTTAGTTAAGTAAAAATAAATAAAGTTATGTTAAAACAAGTCTGTGTTCTCACAGGCATTTACCTTTGTTTATGCAGATTACTGCAGAAGCATGTTATGTCTTTGATCTACTAAGAAGTGCATCAAGGAAATCATGACTAGTTATATGCTTCTTCATCTATTCTCCTTCCACCTCTATGGGCAAAGCAATACAAGAAGCGTATATGCTTTAGCAAACATCGGGAAAGTTTTGATGGTGACAGTCTCTATGGAAGCTATTGAGTAGACCTTACCTCAACAGGGTTACTCTACTCATATGTACAGTCTCTTTGTAGATAGGAATATAAATCCAAAAACTCCAGGGTAAATCAGGAGTAACTCCATTCATTTCAAAAGCATTTCTTCTCATCTCACACTGTATGTTTCCTGTATGGTTAAAGATGCTGGTCCAGATTCTCAGTTGGTGTAAATTGGCATAGCTACATTAACAAAAGTTGAGAAATCTGTCCCTGTATTTTGTTCTCCAGGGAATCTCATAATTATGTTCATATATGATTCTCACTGTTCAGGGCAAGAGCACCTCTATTTCCCTTCAGTAGTTCAGCAAGAGCATTCACTCTTGGCTTTCAGCTCCCCACTTGTGGCTTCTCTTGCATCTCTATCCTTTCTAACCAGGGTATTCCCATGATGGACAGTTCCCTGCCTTCACTCTGTCATTCTCTGTACATACAGGTTGCTTGCTTTCTCTTCAGAGGTGGATAACAATTTAATCGCTATAGATATGCTACCACACTTTTTTTTTCTATGAAAGCCTAATTTATTCTTAAGGTAAAAAACATTACAGAAAAAACATATTAAAAATAATAAAAGAAACTATGTGCATACCAATAAGCTTAACAGAGTTTATTCCAGCTTTCACATGGGTTCTGGCAAGTGCAGTCTTTTAATATCCCACTCCAGGGGCATCCTTATGGTTATAAATTCATCAGAGGATCAGGTCAGAACAAGGACCCTCCTATCATGTTCAGTTCCCTGTTTTGCAATTCAGGGGTCTTTGAATGGAGTTTCCAGAAGCAGGTAGTTAGTATTCAAAGGATCTCTCTCCCTAGGACATATTGTCAAAAAGTTGGCTTTGGAGGGGGAGAATTTGCATTTCCCTCACTTCAAGATATTTCCTAAGGAAATCCACTTTGCATGTATTGTTCCAAAAAAGACCTTTGAACTTCCTCATACTTTCCAGAGATTGTTTTAATCTTGTATTTCTGCAAAGAGGGTCCATACAATCTTACAATAGTACATAAACATTTGCATTTATAACATGATGAACTCCAAAGGTGTTAGCCCTAATTCAATGAAGTTAAACTTAATTAAATGAAGTTTATCTTAGTTTTACCAGGTGTCAAGGCTGGATCCCCACTTTGAACTTTAGGGTTCAAATGTAGGG
>NW_020664399.1:4474279-4611481 GCF_002925995.2 Terrapene triunguis | reverse complement strand
TCTCTGTACACAGAGAGCTGTTACCCTTCCCTTAATAGTTATGACACCAGGTTTGTTCAGTAGATTATCAATATGGCACAATGATCATTTAGTTTAGATATTTTTCCGTTACATGGTCTAACAATGTTTCATATATACATATTCAGCAACACTACAATCCTTTATCTATTCTGAACAATAAATTTCCTATGGATTAAGAAAAACAGATCCAGTATCCTTTTAAACTCACTGTAGGTGCTAGCCCTGATGGGTTCCAGTAGCTACTCAGATACATGTCTATGGGAAAGGGTATTTTACAACAGCTGGCAAGAAAGGGAGAGATCACAAATACCCTAGGTACAGAGGCGTCAACAGTTACAACTCAGTGAGACAATAGCAGTTCTTATTTTGGCCCAATCAAGGATTAGGGCTCTTCAAGTCTAATGCCTGGGTTGGCATCTACAGTCCAGTCTTCTAATACAATTGGAGCTTTAAGGTGTCTCTTGCTCCTGGTCCAGTTTCTACCACTTACCCCACAGGTTCGACATAGACTTGATCCCAGCTATAATGTTAATCAGTCTCACTGTGGCCCACACACAACTCACTAGCTCCTGCTGCAGTCTGCTCTGCACATGACTCCCTGGTGGCTTCTGCATCCAGCTTCCTTGCTGCTCGTGGCTTGCCATGTGGCCTCTGCTTGCCCCAGAGCCAGTTAACTTTCTGGATCAGGGTTTTACAACATAGTTTCTGTCCCCTTCCCTACTTGCCCAAGGGAAAAGGATATGTCTGAGTGTTCACCTCAGAGAGTCATAGAACAGTGGGGATGGGATTGATGGGAATGGTGATTTCCTGCTTACCTCATTCCTCTCACAAATGCCAGAATTTTATATTCCTCACACAGATTATTTGGAATCAGACATAAGATTAAGGTAGGTTGTAAAACAATGCATTTAATATTCTAATAAAGAAAAAATTCTACTAGAAGGGCTGTAAATAAAATAATGAAATAAATATATATTGGCAAGGTACAATAATTCTTTCTCATACAATAAAATGTAGATTAAATATGTGTTTCAGGAGAACTTACAAAGTCAAGATAAAATGTCAGTGAACATATTTTTGAGTCCCAGTTCAAGCCCACAAAAGGAATCTAATGGGGCCTTATCAAAGTACGAGAGAATTTTCTCTTAAGTTTCTGATCGGAGATCTTTGAGACTGCAATTTCCTTGCAAAAGAACAAATAATAAAGTAAAATACAGTATGGAAGCTTTTGGAATATATAGAGACCCACCCAGTGTAATATTTGATACTGAAAATTCACTCAAATGGAATAACATAAGTCTTTACATTCGAGATGAAACAGAACTATACAATATAGATCTGGATTCAGCTCTGGATTTCAGACACCCTTCTCAATAAAGTTCTGGGGTGGGGTAACAGAGGTTTTTAAGCATGAAAGCCAGATCCAGGTTTGTGTCTAGATTTCAAATCCCATGCATATCCATCTCTTCTTGAAACATACTTGAAAAATATATTCCGCCACAAAGTAAAAATCTAAGTATTAACTTTTGGCAGCTTGCTCAAAATATTCATACAGGATTAATAATAGCAGATCTCTTCCTGTCATAAAAAGATATATGTAAATTACCTGTGTATCACAGGCAAATAAAGAAAACAAACAAATACAAAATAGAGATTGAATCTTGTGTTCCCACATAAATATATGTTGCTGGTGTTTATCTCCCTCATTATAAACTGCAAGAGAAGAAAAGGGAACGGAGCACAGCACTGTTCCATAATGAAATGCCAATCCTGGGCAAATCAATGGCAAAACTCCCCCTGAATTCAGTTGAAGTAGAATCAAGCCTGAAAACTTTAATTTCAAAATTGCGTAAGTAATAACATTTGATGACAAGCAAACATAATGTCTGGAAATTGCAAGTCACCCGTGATGGAAGAAAGAAATGCTAAAAATGTTTAACAGACCAGTATTTGAAACTATCTCATAATTGCAATGTCCCAGAAAAATGCTAATCAGGACACACCTGATCAAATATTAAATGCAAACTAAATTATTTACATTTCTAGTGTAAGGGCGATTTTGTGAACTATTGTTTTCAATAAATATTCCATGTTAATGAAAGCACTGTGTTATTGGGTCTGATCTTCCTGCAGTGTAAAAAAGGAGTAACTCTACTGAAGAAAGTGGAGTTATGCTGGTGTAAAAAGGTGGAAGAAATATCACAATCAGGTGTGATATCTCTGAACTTATCATCTTGGAGAAGTCCAGATGGACCTGGGATCAACAGCAGCAAGTAGAGCCCTGTGGGCAGATTGGTCATAAGAAGAAGTTGTCTGGCCAGTAATGTATCTGATTAATGGTTGTAGCTGTTCCTAACGGTTTATAGAGGTGAGCGACAACTATGTGATACGGCACAGTGGAGGTGCAACATGCCAGATAGCAGCAGGGCTAGAGTGAAGAGGCAGTGCTGGTGGAGGAGTAGAAGTGAGGTAGGAGGGAGTTGCAGAGCCAGCTATGGAAAGCTGGGAGGGTGAGGAAAGTGCAGTGGGACTTTTGAACCCCTTTGATGTCCCTCATATGCCATTTTTGTGTTCAATAAGAGAGAGGTTAAGAACACAAGTTGAGAGTAGAACTCAAAATTTTAGGGCCCAAAGGAGCTCACTGTTATGATTTTGTTCTGATCATAAGATGATACTTGAACAGTGACTTTTAGTCCTCAGGCAATATATCTGTAAGATTTAGGGTCCAAAGGCCAACTCTACCAGGGATTTCACCAGATGGGACAAACTAAAGCCCTCTTTGACTCAATTCATGATGATATCTACTAAGCTTGTCTCAGCTGGAAGATGTTCTTTGTGTGATGTATGTTTTAGGCTCTCCAGGTGGTAGCAGATACATCCCATGTTACCCAGCTGTGCTGTCTAATTGACTAGTTAAAATATGGAGCCACAAAATTAAAGGAAATACTCTCGATTCTCTGATAAGTAGGTACACACAGGCACCCATGTACTTCAAGGGGCAATTGGATGCTTCCTTCTGACTTTGTGGAAACAGCACAATCTACTGATGAAGCAACATTAACTCACTAATCACAGATATAATAGTGGATAGAATCTGTAGACAATGAACCATAATTGGCACAGATTTATACTCTCTCCAATCCTATAGATTTTTTTGTTGGGAGACGTAGTATAAATCAGGATTAAAATTTCCTACAACTAAAATATGTATCTCCAATTTTAATATAATATAATATAATATAATTAATACAATCTCTCTCTCTCTCTATATATATATATATATATGTACACACACACACACACAACTTATTTTTACTGACTGCTCATGATTTGTTTTGTGAGTAATTTCAGATGACTTTAATAAAAAGTGGTATGTGGCTCTCTGATTTATTTTCAGAGCATCTTCCTGTTGCACTTTCATTTTGTTAAAATAAATGTGCCAGCTGTCATATATTAATCTCTTTACTAATCTACCTTGGTGTATTTCTAATGCACCCTGCCAGTGTATCTGTGTGCCAGACAGGGACGGCACTAGACTAGCTGCCAGTAACTGGTGCCTTAGGCGAACGATGCAATTGGTGCCAGCCACCCCTCAACCCCAAGGGCAGATCTAGGCTGAGGTTTTTGGTAAACTGGGAAACATTTTGCCCCTTTTTTCCTTTTAATGTTTTTTAAGAGTTTTTATTTTATTTTTATTTTTTTAAAACAGAGGCTTAATTATTCGGTTTGTCCGTCCGGCCGTCTGTCCAACCAGTGTTTCTGAGATCAGATAAAATAGAGACATGACATTTTCAGAATAGATTTGCACACGACAGCTTGATGATATTTCAGTCCGATTTCAAATAAAAATGCATTAAAAATGTTAATTATAATTTTTATTATTACAAATCCAAAATCATCCATTACAATATCCTGCTTTAACTGCCATTACCACCACATCCAATATAGAAAGAAATAAGAAAACTCTTCAATGAACTTTAACACTGTATTTACAAAACACTCCGAATAAAAAACACTCTGTGCTCTTAAAACATGACTTTTCTTGCTTTAAGTTTTGAAAATTCAGTCACTAGGTCTTTTAGATCTAGTATTCCAGCTATTTCATGCTCTATTGACATTGTGGCAAGTCCAACAAGTCTCTCTTGCACCAATGTTGAATGCAGATATGTTTTTATCAATTTTAACTTTGAGAAGCTACGTTCCCCGCTAGCTACGGAAACTGGAAACATTAAAAGAATGCGTGGAGCTATAAAAATGTTTGGAAAACTGTCTGTGAGTTTATTTTCACAAACAAACTTCAGTACTTCTTCAGGAGTGGAATGTTTCTTAAGTCGTCTTAAAAAAGCTTGAAGCTCACTACACAAATCTGTAGCATCAATGTCTTTTGAATTTTCATGAGTCAATACCGACTCCAGTTTTATACAAAATTCTCTTATGTGTTTTGCTATTTTCTTTTGCAAGCTGTGGATATCATATAGAAAGCTAAATACTGACTCTAGCTGCTGCATCTGTTGAAATCTTTCGTCAACCGAATGAATAGCAGTACCAAGGACTGCGAAGTAGAAATTCACTTTGAACCTTTGTTTGGGGTTCTGAATGGGTGTGTCTCGTCCTTCATATGAAAACTGCTGTTTCTTTTGCTGAATGCGAACTGGCTCTGGTTCAAATTCTGTCGGAAAGTCTATTTCTTCAGCAAGCTCGAGAGAATCTACCAGTGTTCTTTCGAACCCTTTATCACTTCTGAATTCCTCCAGAATATTTTTAGTTTGCTGCAGTTTTTGAATAGCGGAATGTATGTTCAAGTTCTTTTCCTGAATCTGCTTACTAGTGAGGTTAATCTCAAAAAGAATATTATACCACAAAATGAGTGAAGTCACAAATTTGAACTTGGAAAGGCCATTTACAAGAGCTTCTGCATCTGAATGTGCCGTATTGCCAGATGATCCAGTAAAGGTAGTATCATCAGAAATTTCAATTAGGGCATCATAAATGTTTCCAAGTTCATAGCAAAGAGGCTTCAAATCATCAATGCGACTCTCCCATCTTGTCTGACTGAGTGGTTTACAGTTAGAGAATTCATATGGCGAGTCAGAATCTCCCAATGTCGTGTTGAGCCTGAGAAAAACACATAAACACGTTGCACCAGGTCAAAGAAACTGCTTGCCTCCAAACAGCATCTAGCAACATTATTGACAACCAAATTCAGAGAATGTGCACTGCAAGGAACGAAAAAGGCCCTAGGATTGATTTCCATCATTCTCCTTTGCACACCATTGTCTTTACCCTTCATATTACTCCCAGTATCAGAACCTTGGCCACGTAAGTTTTCAACAGATAATGACATTGTTTCCAGATGTTGTAGAATAGTTTCAGTCATAAATGCTCCTGTCATCTCCTTCAGTGGTACGAAACACCAAAAAATGTTCCTTTATGAGCACTTCAACATTATCTTCAACTGCAGACTTTTCCATATCCACAAAATGAATTATCATTGTCATTTGTTCAACATGACTCACATCCAGTGTACAGTCCAGTATTATTGAAAAATATTTTGCAGAATGGGCAGCTTCTACAATTTTCTTTTTAATGGCATTTTGTAGGATTTGAATCAGTTCATTCTGCATATTTTTTCCTAAGTAATGAATCTGTGTGTTTCGTTATTTTACATAGATGCGTCTTCATAACTGGATGAAACAAAGCTAGGTATTCAACAAATTTTAAAAAGTTTCCATTACCTGGATTGTATAATTTTTCATTTCTACCACGGCTGCAGAATGCTAAATTTTGCCCAATGAGAACTCTCACTAAAGCAATCAGACGCTCTAATATTTGTTGCCTATATTCTTCTTTTTCCTTGATCACACGTAAATTTTCTTCATCGATAGTTTTTCCTTTTTTCAATCGTAATTCGAGTTCTTTCCAATTTTGAAAACATTCCAAATGTTCTGTACTTTTTTCATGTGAAGATAGAATTGAAGATATGTTTTTCCAGTCCTTCGAACCATTTTCAGTAAGTGATGTTTCAGTTGCTTGATTTTTAAACAACTTGCAGCAAAAGCAAAACAGAGTCCTTTGACACTGAATATTGTAATCAGTTTTGATGAATTTCTTCCCCATTAATGAGTTTCCTCTTGTAATGCTGAGAAGAGAATTTTCTTATTTCCATCCTTAGGGAAGGGAAATTCATGAACTTGTTCGGGTCCATATTCCATGAGAATTTGCCGCACACTAGCATCACATCTGGGCCATGAAGCTGGGTCCTCATACTGTAACTTGTTTATAACTTCCTCATCCTTTCTTTCTTCTACTTCATTTACTTCAATTTCTGCATGTGTCTCTGAAGGTGAATACATTTTCTACACTTCCATATCAGTCTGATGCTGTGAGCTGCCTTCATCTAGAAGTAAGTTTCCATCATCTTGACTTTCCAAACTGCTTTTTTTTGGATGTGACCTACCCTCATCTCGAAGTAATATACCTTCATCTTGATGTTCCAAACTGCTTCCATGCAGATGTGAGCTAATCTCCTCTCCAAGTAAAATTCCTTCATCTGGATGCTGTGAACTGCTTCCATTCAGGAAGGATCCCTGCTGTTTTGCTTGGTCCTTTTCCTTCTCAGTCTTTCATTTATGATACTCAGCTCCTGAGGGTTTTCTTTTTCCTCTTTCTGCCATGGGGCATTTGAATATTGTTATGTACTGTGCTCCTGACTGCAAGCATTATAACCTTAAGGATGGCTGATACACCACATGGTTGGTGATTTAAACCACATTGCAGCCATCCCAACATGTCTTTTCACTGCTTAAAGGTTCAATGATTAGTAACATACACTCACATACCTAATAAAACAGTTAGTTACAGCATTTACATGGAAACAAAATGACCTTTTTCGACATTATAACCCGACACCGGTTGTTTGGAAAGTAATCCCCTTCCTCATGGTTACCCGCTTGGAGTGTGACGTTATCACTTTCATAGTCTATTAAGCATTAACACTGTTACTTTTATTTTATGGACCTTATTCATTACATGTGAACCAGTTACAACAAAGAAAAGTTCATAATTATACAGCCCGATAATATTGCTAAGGTTTAATAATGCTTAAAGATACTCACATTTTGGATTTATAATGCTGAAAGACGTTATTCTTTATTCTTTGGCACAAAGAAACACAATTTTCCACAGTAGTCACTCAATTCTTAACCATCTACCTGCGACGTGTGTTAAAATGACTGTTTGACATGTATCAACTCGTGATATCTCCACTCTACATAAATTTCCGGTTATGTGATCTTGATGTATATTTGAGTTAGGTGTCACTAGCATTGCAGCTCTTGCCGCTGGTGGATGTGTTTCATTGTGGCTGAGTTATTGCTTATCAAAATTGCAGAGTGGGTCATCTTGACCCTATGTCACAAATTGAAATAAAATTTCACTAAAATATTATTTATTTTTGGAGTAAATAAAAGATTTGACATATTAATAAATTCTCAGAAATGTAGAGCAATTAATTATTGTTCATATTCGCTCCGTACACACACAGGAATTGAAATCATGACATCTTCGTTATTTTATTTGTATTTTTTTCATCTTTTTCTTTGTTTTTATTTTTTATTTTTAATTGTTTTTCCCCCCCTCGAATTTGGCACCCCATTTAACTTGGCACGCTAGGCGACTGCCTAGTTCACCTATATGGATGGGCCGCCCCAGTGCTAGATAATCTTTAAGTATATATGGTGGCAATCTTTTTATGCTCCAGCTGTTTTCTGATTCCCTACGCCCCTCTTAGTGCAAAGGGGGCTTGGCAGGGAGGGAAGTGGACATAACTGAAGTACCCTTGTACTCCCTGGCTGCCAGAGTTGTCCACTGAGCCATGAGTAGCCTGGTATATTTTTCAGCAGCTCCAAGATTACTCTAAATTGCATCAGGTGACCAGGATGGGCCAAGATATCTGGTGACTTAAGACTACATTTACACTCCTGTTGCTGAGCTGCACTGAACACCTTTAGCATAGCCCTTGATCTATCCCATATAGATGTAACAGTTTTACTCCTTTGCCACATGGAACAAATCTGTTAGCCCAGCTACAAGCCCAAGCAGCTGGGTATTGGAGAGATGTGCGGCAATTCAAGGTGAGACCTCTTTTCCTCTTCCCTCCTTAGCTGGCCTTAGCTGCATTCCCATCTTTTTCCTAATACAGCCCCACAGTGTGAGGAGGACTGAGAACATGTACAGCATCAGATCCTCCCCACCCAGTTGCTCTTTTTCCCTGTGCGCTGCTGTGAAAGAAGCCTGCATGGAGCTGGGCTCTGTACCAAGAAAGAAGCGTGCATCTCTGAGCATCCTCCTGGAATACAGTCTCATCCTTGCTGTCGCTGGTTCCAGTGAGTCAGACACCTCCATGACTGTGGATGTCAGGACTGAGTACATCCTTCATTGCAGGGCTTTCCTCTCTGGAGGCCAATTTTCAGATGACGCTCATTGTATAGTCATAACTGAAATGGTTTCAGTTCAGCTTCAGCTCATGACTCAAGTGACTCACATAACATTTCTGTGTTACACACTACATTTTCAGTGTTTTTCAAGGAAGATCTAGCTGATGCCACAATGCAGATGAGATTGGGTTTCTCCATATGTTAGGTCTGATGTTGAAATCTGAAAATAACACACAGCACCATTAGAAGGCATCAGTGCTTCTCTCTCCCCCGTTCCCTTTTAGAGCTTGTCAGTTCAGTTCCATTTCAAAATGTATCAGAGCAATTGCATTTTACTTTTGTTTACTTCCACTGGGCCTGTATTTTGACACACAATACAGCATCAATGGGATTTTCTGTCTCAGAATGTAACTGCAATTGTTACATTCAATGTTCTCCATACTTTTAAAACTTTGCTTAAATCACCCTTTAAAGCCATTGGCAGCACAGCCACCAGAGGGACAGGAGCATACTCTTGTTGCCCCATGGGAGTCTTGATTTAGAACAGATTCAGGACTCTTGCTTCCTAAATACTGATTTAATTATGTAATGTACCCAGTAAATTTAATCTTGAGGGCAGGCTTCCCCCCCCCCTTTCATCTGTCTAGTGAATGCATGATTTGCCACACAACTTTTACCCTTTGTAATTATTATTAAAACAATTCCTCTGGAGGTATTTAGATTGACTATAAAGTAGAAATGAGTCAAATTCAGATCACCCTTTTACATGCAGATATCCACAAAATACATCAGGCCAACTAGTAATATAATGTACCAAGTTGCTGGAAAAAAATGAAAGCTATTTATTTCATAGGGAAACTAGACATAAGAAAATGAATGAATTGGGTTAGGTCAAGTATTTTCTCAGTCTCCAAGATGGCTGTTTTAGAAAGAAGTAGTAGAAAGAAAGAAAGAAATCATAAATATCAGTAATTGCCATATGATCAAACATAATTGTGCTATGAACTCTCTAACAAAATCACTCACAGCCCTTATCAAGACCATTTAAATAGCAAGATTTTAAAGACTTGGCCTCCCTTTTAGCATGTACAAGTAATTATGAATACAAATAAGGATATGTAAATATATAGGCCCAAATTTTCAAGAATCCACTGTCATCCTCATCAATATGACGAGCCCCAAAGGGATATGGCCTCCTTGTAAATCGAGCAATACCAAGATTGATCTGTGGCAAGGTACTTACAGTGTTTGTCTATCATTGGCTATTTTGTTATGCCATCAAAGCTTTTGGTGCTCATGTGATTGCCAGCTGTGTACCAGTATTCCTTGGTACACCCACTTTGGAATTCCTTGGTCTTTCTTCCATTCTAATAATACGTCCCTGCCAAGAAAGCTGCCGAAACCGAAGCAGTGCTGATAGGGAGGCTAGGTTTGGTTTCAAATATCCTCATTTATATCTTGTCTTACCACTTGATATAGAGCAGCTGACAAAGTTGACAAGAAATGAAAACATCAATCCAGTGTTCTTCAGCCTTTCTTAGCATCCAGGTTTCATTGACATAAAATAAAATTGGCATAATTATAGTTCACTAATTTTGGGTGTGTCTTATTTGAGATACCTAAAGGTTTCTTGGGCTCAGCATCCAGAAATTATGTCTTCCCATGTTAGCAGACATTTGAAAACTGATTGTGCCCACAATTCATGTAGTTAAATATCAAAATACCTTCATTTGTGTCTGTAAATAATTATAACTGCAAGCACAATTTTGTCAGTGGATGCAGTCAGGAAAAGGGAAAGTTATTTTAAGGCTACTTTAAAAATCCATCCCACACTGTATATTGCAGGTGATCAACAGAAACACTGGCTATAATATGCAGCTGTCAATAACGTATAGCTGATAATTAGGTTTCCTAATGCATATTTTTACTAGTCACCATCAGCATAATTTTTAAATGAATTTAATATTATATGTAAGATGTTAGATGACAGCTCCACTTTGCTTGTCTGGGTCAGCCATCCTGAAGGGTTTCACATTTCCACTAAGTCTTCGCTTATCTTACTGAAATTATCCTGATGTGCAAAATAACAGGCTCTCTTAAAGAGGAAGTGTTTATTAAATGGAACTGCTATCAATTGCAGACACCACCAAACAGGTTTCTATATGGATTGAATTACAGTTTCGTCTTTGCAGTGTAGGTGTAGCCATATTGGTCCCAGGATATTAGAGAGACAAGGTGTGTGAGGTAATATCTTTTATTGTTTCTCTCACCAACAGGAGTTTGTCCAATAAAAGATATTACCTCACCCACCTTGTGTCTCTAGTTTTTTCTTTGTTATTTTCCAAGGACCTCACCCTGTCTGGAACACAACACAACACAGAGATGTCTAGTGGCTGAATATTATACAGTAAGGAAACATCACAGAAACTGCATCAAAGACCTCATTTGTGATTGTGCCTTTATGTCAACATTTTCCTATGTAAAACCAAACAAACTACTAACTCACTTTACATAGGCTACCAAGCTGCCATCAGTTGGTTTAAAACCTCCATTCACTACTGATTTGGGTAAGATTTAAATCAGAGACTTAGATGTGAGTAGTGTCATAAGCAATATGTTTCCTTAAAAGGAAAAGGAAATGCTCCTTAACCTAAATAAGGGATTCATTTATTAGTATTCATCAGTGTCTTCCAGCATGCCCTCATACTCCAAGGCATAACTTAGAGGGGAAGATGCGTTATCTAGTGAGTCATCCATATTCATTAGTATGCAAATGCTTTTAAGCAACCAGTGCTGACAGCTCTGAGCAAGGTTCTTCATCCTATCCCTATGTAATCAGCAGCCAAAAAGATGTGCTCTGAATGTTCTCTGACTGATAGCAACTGATTTGGAAACAAAAAATATTTCCTTCAGAGCTGGCCACAGCTGACTATTTAGTTCCCCATTACATTAGAGCTTGTTTTACCCTAACATTTGTAGCCCTTTCATCAAGAGAATATTTGTCCATTGATAGAGGCACATTGTTTGCCTGAATAGCGCCACATCATTGTGAACTCATGCTTTTTTAAACAAGAATTCCTGTAAGTAATTTTTGGTGAACTATTTCTGAGTTACTCTAACTGCAGATGTTTGCTTGTAAGTTATCTAATCAGCGCTTTCCCCCCCCTCTGGCTCATTTTATCATGTTATTGCTAGTCCATGTATAAGTTTTAGAAACAGAAAGGAGACTTCTAGTCATTTTGTTCTATGAAAACTTCCCAGTTTCCCAATTGTTAGATGACACATTAAAACTCATACAAACATAGAAGATCAGAGTATTGATTTATCACGAGTTCTGTTTTGCCTGCAGCAGTGGCCATTCCCTGATATTCCCTAAGAAAACACCACCTGCTTCCCATTCACTGTCGTGCAGCTACTGGTGCAATAATGAGCAGTATATATTATGGATTGGGAGCAGACAGAGCACCTTGTTGATATTGACAGATGAATTTACACTCTGATTCATAAAATTATCATAACATGCAGAATGCAAGTCAATTTAATTCATAATTGTTTAGAACCCCTAGTGTGTCATGGCTGAGTACATCAACACAAAAATAATCCTGCAAGGTTTCTTACAAACTGAAATAATGTTGTGCCATTAGTGGACTTAACTGTCCATTTCTACTATCAGATAAGCTGTATTACTCTCTTCCCTTTGGAGGTGAGTCCCAGATGCGTGAGAGTTTGCATAGTTGCTAAATATGTGAATAAATGGCCTGATGCATGGCACTAGTGTAAGTCCACTGATACCAAAGGAATTACTCCTAATTTGCCCTTTGTAAATGGGCACTGAGTCAGGCCCGAAGAGAGGACTCTTGGCTTCATACGTGTTGATCCAGCATCTTCCAAAAGCCCAAAAGATAAAATTCACTTAAAAATTTAAACAAACAAAATTACAAGCCTGAAGGAACCCCAAAAAACAAACTTTAAAAATAGTAGCTCTAACCAAATCTACTGTAAAACCAAAGATAACTTCCCAAAGTAACTAAGTTTAAAAGAACCCCCGAACATGTACTTTAATGGGAAACTGAAATCTCTGTATTTTGTCATCTGCTACCTTGATAAGTGTTTGTAACTAGTGAACTGAAATTTGTGACTGGCACTGGTATTTATGTAGGCTCATTCTCATGGATGAAGAATATATACAGTATATATATTAGTCTACATGGATTTATAAAAAAGTAAAAAGTAAAATAAAAAATTGCACTTGATCAACTGATTGAACTAAATGCTAAAACTAAAACTGTAGATCTAAATCCAAAAAGAAATCACTTCACATAAAATTAATTTAATTGACTCTTCCCAAAGAAATACTTGAATTCACAAAGTGTGTACGTTCCTGTCAGATGGGCTCATGAGTTTGGGCTTTGAGTTTAACCATATATTTATGCTCCCTACACAACTTTAACTATCAGTATTATGGAAGCACATCCACATTGCAGGGGCTATTTTGAATATTTGCACTATATGGAGATAAATTACAGAATAAATCTAAGACGTGCCTATATTTCTTTCATTTTGCCATGAAGAAGTTGATTTTCTCCAGCATAGGGCTTCTAGTGGTGGCTCTAACCTTAAAAGAACAGAAGTAAAGGAAAGACCCTATATAGCAGTCTTGCTTCATATAGCAGCAGCCAATCACATGCTTACTGGATTCACTGAGTGAATGAGGTACAGTAATGAAGAATACATATTGCTTGGCGGCAGCCCATTAATCTGATACCTTTTTAAACTGACAGTTTAACTTTCGTGCCCAAACATATGAGGAAACAGCTCGTGCCTTTGCCAAAGTGTCATATGTGCTAAAGCTGAAAGATTCAGATCCTGATTTTGAACACACCAAAGTTTGGAGATGTTTGGATCTGGGATGTCAGGTCAGTACATTATAAAGATAGGGGCAATTTGCAAAATTCAGATCTGGATCTGGGGTAGTATTTCAAATGCCCTCAGGTTTTGGGAGTTGTTCACAGCCAGGATTTTGATTTGGAGAGGAAGGATGGTCCAGTGATTAGGGTGTTAGTCTAGTTCTTGAGGGAAACAGATTCAGTTTCGTGCTCCACCACAAACTTCCTGTGTGTGTCCTTGTGCAAGTCACTTAGCTCCAGTTCCCCACCTGTATAATGGGGAAAATAATACTTCCTTTTGATAAATATGTTTATTATTGTGAGGTACTCAGATACTGTGGTGATGGGGGCCATATCAGTATGACAGATAAATATGTAGACTGACCCATTTCTAGGCAAGTGTAGCTATGATTCATTTCACTGTCAGTACCATTGCACCCTCCACATTCATTCTGGTTTTCAAATCAAGTACACCTTAAAATCAGTATTAAGTTATTTACTAGTAGTGGTCTGCCCAGAGAATCATTTTCTCTGGAAAAAAACTCAACTTCCATATTTTGCTTTCCTCTCATGCCACTTCCACGATTAGTTCTAGCTTGTCTGAAGACAACCTATACTGTGAACTAGCAAATTGAGGCTCTTTCCCAGATAACAATATAAATATGCATCAGCGTCAGTATACGTATTATTATTTATTTATTTATTTATTTATTTATTTATTTATTTTATTTCATTTGCAACATTACAAAGTAGCAAAATCCTATAGGTAAAGACTGCTCTCCCACTGCTCCTTTGTGGTTGGATCCTGAAATGGAGCGCCCTACCATGTTGGATAATTTAGGCTCATAAACAGTTGTTGTACATACTAAATTTGCCAAATATATAGATATATAACCGAAAAGTTCCAAAAGAAGCAAAAATGGCAGGTTTTATTGTCTGTGTAGGCATTCCAATAATGTTGCACCATTACAGCAAATGCAAATCCTAATAACTGGACAGAAATAACCTTATTGATTTTAAAAGATCTTTTGTTCACTGCTGGACTGCCCCTTCCATTATTTTTTTCAGTGTCACCATCCAGATTTTGTTTGAGTGTTTAATCCATTGCCTGTCTAAGAACTCTTGTGTCTAATAGAACATGTTAATGTGGTGTAGTCTTTGAATCTTCTTGTGCAAGGTATTATATTGGATTTGTGTCCTTGTGTGAAAGTATGTAACTGTTCCTTGATAATTTTAAAGGCTCTAATAGTGCTCCTTGTTACAGGCCTATAATTCCCATTCCTGTTAATAGTTGTTAAACACACAGCTCAAGAAAACCATAGTAGATTCAGATCTCTTTATATTAAGGCTTTGCTTGATTCTTTTCAGATTCCGCTTAAGGATGGGTTTGTTGGTTGGTTGGTTGGTTTTTTGAACTCTCATTTGTCAGTTGTAACACTTCTTTTGGATCAGAAGATGCTGAATTTTTGTATAACACTAGGGCTAAGCCTATTAGCCACTGCCAGTACTAGCATTGCCACACTATGAAGTGAAAGCCAATGGATGAGAAAATACCCAGAGAACCCATCTACTGATTATTATTTTTATTTTGGTTGCTTGCAAGTAAAGTTAAACTAGATAACACTATTGAAAATAAAACACCAGCTTGCTGGTTGGTATACTTTATTTCTCAAAGAATAGGTGCTATTGTTAAATGACTGTGAGTGACCCATAGGTAACAGCATAATAGTGATTTCATTTCTCTGCATAGCTACTGCATTGCCAGAACTTAACTTATTGCACAACTACATAAACTTTAAAGTTTATCCTATTTCCATAAGACCAACATTATGGTTCAGATTTTAAGACTTAACCATTGTAATAGACACTAATTCCTTTTAGGGTCTGATTCTGTCACCCACATTGAGTAGTACCAAGTAGTCCCATTATAAATAGAGCTTGTAAATATGTAATTTCACAAAAAATATATTTTCCAGAATTGTCTAAGAAAAAAAAAATCTAAGATTTTTGGGGTGTTCTCCTATTTTTTACAGTGGCAAAATGAAAAAAAAAGGGTGGGGGGAGTGGCAAAATTGAGGAAAGGTTTACTACCAAACTTTTTTTTTAATCAAAAAATCAGAAAAATTGAGGTAAAGCAAATGACACATGAACAGTCTTGCTATATTTTCTGAAATGCATTTGCATTTTGAAATTAGTTCCTGAATACCTTTTGTCAATAGTTCTTGGTTTGGAAGAAGGTTGGTCTAGTGGTTCGAGTGCTAACCTCAGATTGAGGAGACTTTAGTTTAATTCCCTACTCTGCTACCGACTTCCTTCGGCAAATCAATCATGTGTTTACATTTAAAAAAACAGAATGTGTGCTGCTAACTCAAGTTAAATTAGCAATGAAGACGTATCAACTTGGGTTAGCAGCTCAAGTTAGAGCCTAGGGTTGAACTCAAGCTGCTAAACTCAGTTGCCCAAGCTTTGCTGCTATTTTAACCCGAGTTAGCAAATGCTGATAAATTAACTCAGTTTAAAAACATGCCTTTTTTGAGGTGTAGACATTCCTTTCTTCTCTTTGTGCATCTGTAAAATGGGGATACCACACTGGGGTTTTATGAGGAAAATACACTAAAGATTCTGTACAATATTCTGGGGGCCATATAAGTATTTAAAATAGAAACACAGTTGAAGAGAATTGGTTTTAGACTATAAAATACTAATAGGAGGATTTTTGTTCTGTTGTTGGGTTTTGTTTTGTTTTATTTTTCTTTCTCCTGTAGTATTCATGCAGCTGTATTATAATGAAACAATGCAGGGTAAATTTTGTGTGGTTTTATGTTTCCTTCCTAAATGCTCTCTCCTATTTCTACCACCAGTCTTAGCAGCAAAATATAGATCTCTTATTTCAATCTGAATTAACTACAGTATGTTCTAGTCAGGAGGAGAGGATGGAAGAGGATAAAGTATGGGCCAGATCAGACGAGAAACATTCTTATAAAAAAGAATCTGACACATCAGAGAAGGACAGACGAATAAACAGTGACAAGTTTTCAAAGTGCTTGTACACAAATGCTAGAAGTCTAAGTAACAAGATGGGTGAACTAGAGTGCCTCGTGTTAAAGGAGGATATTGATATAATAGGCATCACAGAAACCTGGTGAAGTGGGGATAATCAATGGGACACAACCATTCCGGGGTACAAAATATATCAGAAGGACAGAACAGGTCGTGCGGGCAGAGAGGAGTGTGTGGCACTATATGTGAAAGAAAATGTAGAATCAAATGAAGTAAAAATCTTAAATGAATCCACATGTTCTATAGAATCTCTATGGATAGTAATTCCATGCTTTAATAAGAATATAACAGTAGGGATCTATTATCGACCACCTGACCAGGACAGTGATAGTGACGATGAAATGCTAAGGGAGATTAGAGAGGCTATTAAAATAAAGAACTCATTAATAATGGGGGATTTCGATTAACCCCATATTGACTGGGTACATGTCACCTCAGGACGAAATGCAGAGACAAAATTTCTCGATACTTTAAATGATTGCTTCTTGGAGCAGTTGCTACAGGAACCCACAAGGGGAGAGGCAATTCTCGATTTAGTCCTGGTGGAGCACAGAATCTGGTCCAAGAGGTAACTATAACTGGACCGCTTGGAAATAGTGACCATAATATAATAACATTTAACATTCCTGTGGTGGGAAGAACACCTCAACAGCCCAACACTGTGGCATTTAATTTCAGAAAGGGGAACTAAGCAAAAACGAGGAGGTTAGTTAAACAGAAATTAAAAGGTACAGTGATTAGAGTGAAATCCCTGCAAGCTTCATGGACACTTTTCAAAGACACCATAATAGAGGCCTAACTTAAATGTATACCTCAAATTAAAAAAAACACAGTAAAAGAACTAAAAAAGAGCCACCGTGGCTTAACAACCATGTAAAAGAAGCAGTGAGAGATAAAAAGGCATCTTTTAAAAAGTGGAAGTCAAATCCTAGTCAGGTAAATAGAAAGGAGCATAAACACTGCCAACTTAAGTGTAAACATATAATAAGAAAAGCCAAAAAGGAGTTTGAAGAACAGCTAGACAAAAACTCAAAATGTAATAAAAAAAAATGTAAGTACATCAGAAGCAGGAAGCCTGCTAAACAACCAGTGGGTCCCCTGGACGATGAAGATACAAAAGGAGCTCTTAAAGACGATAAAGTCATTGTGGAGAAACTAAATGAATTCTTTGCTTCAGTCTGAGGATGTTAGGGAGATTCCCAAAGCTGAGCTGTCCTTTGTAGGTGACAAATCTGAGGAATTGTCACAGATTGAAGTGTCATTAGAGGAGGTTTTGGAATTAATTGATAAACTTTACAGTAACAAGTCACCGGGACCAGATGGCATTCACCCAAGAGTTCTAAAAGAACACAAATGTGAAATTGTTGAACTATTAACTATGGTTTGTAACCTGTCCTTTAAATCAGCTTCTGAACTCAATGACTGGAAGATAGCTAATATAAAACCGCTATTTAAAAAGGGCTCTAGAGATGATCCTGGCAATTACAGACCGGTAAGTCTAACGTCAGTACCGGGCAAATTAGGTGAAACAATAGTAAAGAATGAAATTGTCAGACACATAGAAGAACGTAACTTGTTGGGCAAAAGTCAACATGGTTTCTGTAAAGGGAAATCATGGCTTACTAATCTATTAGAGTTCTTTGAAGGGGTCAACAAACATGTGGACAAGGGGGATCCAGTGGACATAGTGTACTTAGATTTCCAGAAAGCCTTTGATAAGGTCCCTCACCAAAGGTTCTTATGTAAATTAAGTTGTCATGGGATAAGAGGGAAGATCCTCTCATGGATTGAGAATTGGTTAAAAGACAGGGAACAAAGGGTAGGAATAAATGGTAAATTTTCAGAATGGAGAGGGGTAATTAGTGGTGTTTCCCAAGGGTCAGTCCTAGGACCAATCCTATTCAACTTATTCATAAATGATCTGGAAAAAGGGGTAAACAGTGAGGTGGCAAAGTTTGCAGATGATACTAAGGTGCTTAAGATAGTTAAGACCAAAGCAGTCTGTGAAGAACTTCAAAAAGATCTCACAAAACTAAGTGATTGGGCAACAAAATGGCAAATGAAATTTAATGTGGATAAATGTAAAGTAATGCACATTGGAAAAAATAACCCCAACTATACATACAATATGATGGGGGATAATTTAGCTACAACTAATCAGGAAAGAGATCTTGGAGTCATTGTGGATAGTTCTCTGAAAATGTCCATGCAGTGTGCAGTGGCAGTCAAAAAAGCAAACACCATGTTAGGGATAGTTAAAAAGGGGATAGAGAATAAGACAGAGAATATCTTATTGCCCTTATATAAATCCATGGTACGCCCACATCTTGAATACTGCATACAGATGTGGTCTCCTCATCTCAAAAAAGATATACTGGCATTAGAAAAGGTTCAGAGAAGGGCAACTAAAATGATTAGGGGTTTGGAACTGGTCTCATATGAGGAGAGATTAAAGAGACTAGGACTTTTCAGCTGGGAAAAGAGGAGATATGGGGGGATATGATCGAGGTATATAAAATCATGAGTGGTGTGGAGAAAGTGAATAAGGAAAAGTTATTTACTTGTTTCCATAATATAAGAACTAGGGGCCACCAAATGAAATTAATGGGCAGCAGGTTTAAAACAAATAAAAGGAAGTTCTTCTTCACACAGTGCACAGTCAACCTGTGGAACTCCTTGCCTGAGGAGGTTGTGAAGGCTAGGACTATAACAGGGTTTAAAAGAGAACTAGATAAATTCATGGAGGTTAAGTCCATTAATGGCTATTAGCCAGGATGGGTAAGGAATGGTGTCCATAGCCTCTGTTTGTCAGAGGGTGGAGACGGATGACAGGAGAGAGATCACTTGATCATTACCTGTTAGGTTCACTCCCTCTGGGGCAGCTGACATTGGCCACTGCCGGTAGACAAGATACTGGGCTGGATGGACCTTTAATATGACCCAGTATGGCCGTTCTTATGTTCTTAATGTTATTAAATATATCTGGCACACACAGGAATTTGTTTAACATCCGGCAGTCGTGATGTTTTCACTTTTATTACCTGGGTTGTTTTTCACCAACATTTAGCTGGGTTTATTTTAAGTTGTATAAAGAACATTTTATACTCCATGGTCAATTTGAGCTTCCTTTTAGTCTCCTCCCAGAAAGATTTCCTCCAAATTCCTGTTGATGAGTGAACTGAGTAAATTTTATTAGGACATGATGTTCAGAAGTGACTAGTGATTTAGGATGTCTCCATTTTTGGATGCCCAACTAGAAATGCCTAAACATGGATCGATTTTCAGCAAGTGCTGATCACCCTCTTCCTCCATCTGGAAATCAGGCCCATTTAAGCGAGGTTAAGTTGGATACCCAAAAAAAGAGAAGCTCTCAAAATCACTAGTCACTTCTGAATGTCTTTGTCCATTGCTTTTTAGTTCAGTTTTGGGACATCATCTTGCCATGTGAAAAAAACAAAACAAAATATTGCGACCTAGTGGATAGAGCACTAGGCTGGGATTTATTCCTGGCTCTGCCACTAGCTTGCTGGATGACCTTGGGCAAGATCGGTCATCTGTTCATGCCTCAGTTTCCCTATCTGTAAATTGAGGATAATGATAATGACCTCTTCTGTAAAGCACTTCGAGGTCTACTGATGAAAAGTGCTATGCAAGAGGTAGGTACAATTATCACTGCTCTAAATACGGGCTCACCATCAGCAGATCATATGGAGGCAGATTTCTGTCAAACAAAGTCATTCTTCTTTTGTATTAACACAGTTCCATAAATGGAGGATACTTCCTTTACCTTATCCTTCAGTGTGATGTGTGTGGACAAAGTCCTGTTGACCTCACCAGGAATCCATGTGACTCATGGATCTAATCATGTGCATAATATTTCAGGAGTAGGAACTTACTTTGTAAGGTACCATATGTGTGGATTTGCTCACAGATATAAGAAAATATAAAGTCCATATGTTCATATTTGAAATCCACAGTCAAACATGCCATATGCTGAATCATTGTTAGATGCGGTTGTCCTTTAAGTAGAATGCCATGCATCAGTAGCACACTAAACAATGTCCACAGATAAGCTTATGAATAATAATTAATAATATTCACATGCCTATGTTAAATAAAATCCAGAATACAACTCAGAGTGCTCAAATCCCACTTTAACATCATTAGCACATTCATGATATTTTCACACCTGCAGAATGGCATCAGATTGTTTGAGAAACTATTATGAAATCCCAAGCCACACAGCTCACTAGGATGTCAAATACCATTTTTTTTCCTTTGTTGCTAGTGGCATAGCTAAAAATGGGAAAATAACATTATAACTGTAAAGATCTAGTAAAAAAAGAAAAACAAAACCAAACCTCTCTTTCACTTCAATGGAAAAGAAAATATTGTGATACTGTTTATATATATATATATTAGCACTGGAAGTCACACCTAAATAGCACTTTAGTTGTACTCAGGCACTCTGTGCGTGTGTAGCTTATTTTCTGTTTAGAAAAAAGGACTGCAGCTGAGAACAACTGACAGATACTTTTTTTCTCTGAGAAACTATAATGGATCTTAACAAACTAGGGCATTAAGGACAACAGTATATAGGAAACTACACAATTGAGCAAAAAGGAAATTACATAAGTGTGCTGCTAATATTTCTCCTTGCAGAGAACATTGGTCAATTGCAGTCTGAATGTGTTATGACTGAATTGTTTAATGTAATTTGGCTAAATTTTAGCTCTATCATTCCTAACCTAAATGTTAACATTTAGTTGCATCAAACCACACAGCCTTATATCCTAGAACTAGAGCTATGTCAGATATAGCTGGAAGGGATGAGATGATTTGATCATTGAAACAACTAATGCCACAACTAGACTCCCTGGGACTACACATCTGGGACAGAACACACTAGGGTTTTGGGACTTGAGAATATAGAGACTTTTTAACAATAATTACTATCTGCCTCTTAAATACTTAATATCCTAGCTCTGAGATTGCATTTTGGAGGCCAGGTTGCTTGGTGGTTTCTAGTTTCAATTAAACCCCTATGAGCTATTTTTTCCCCCCCAACACATCTGAATTGTGGGAAGATCCCCAGACTCTCTGTTACGGTATCTAAATAAGTGACCTGATACTCATGATTCTCAGCATCTACATTGCCCATGGCCAAATGTTTTACAAACACTGGACCAAATCCTACAATTCTGTACTCACTTTAATAGTTCATGATCAGGCAAAACATCCATTGACTTGCTTGAATCAGGACTGGGGGTCTGGCTTTCAAGTTAGCTACCCCAATGAAGTAGAGCCAGGTATTATACGCAATGCAGCTCAAAAAATAAGAAAAAATGAAATGTAGGTCAAGGGCAAAAGAGAAAACACCTACTCTTAAAGGAAGTGCCATACCATCTTCAATGTCCACAGAGAGCCTCAGTTGTAAAGGCCTCATCATGAAGATGTTGCTCAACATTTTCAAACATTGGCATCTAAATATATATTGGCAACCTATATGGAGTGACCTGGTTATGAGCATACACTCCTTGCATTGAAATGAAGTGTTTTACAGATTGTGGGCCAAATCTACAGCACTATGCTCATTTTGAGCTGTTGGTGTCTGACTACAGGGTGGGGAACTGCGCCCTGTGTGTTTCTTTTACCTTTCACAGACACAGAGCAACAGGCCCAGACTCTTGAAAGAGGGACACACACTGTAAGATACATGATGGGGAGGTAACACACTAATAGTTTTTATTTATGTTATTGTCTCATAATCTGGCATATTATTTGTGTTGTTGTTTTTTCTGCCCTAAATGATGTGTGTTTTCTAGCAAATGCCTTTTGCTTCTCTGAAAGAAATTCCTTTTTGAAATATTTAGAAAACTGGATAGTATTTCTTTGTTAAAAAATGGGTAGCATGGTACCATGGACCATCAGCTTGTAAGAGAGGACTTTTAAAAAATGTAATGTTTAGTGTAATTTACGCACACAGGTTAGAAGGCTAATGAGAACGCCATGCAGGTGGTGAAAGACCAAGAACTGTCAGAGCACAATAGTCCATAACAGAATATTTTTATGTTTCTAACAGAGTGGAGCCCATAAATAATAGAAATCACTAAAAAAAACCCTCATAATTACTGAGATGATGAAAGAAATTAAGGAGACTAGCTAATAAAAAATGTAACAGGAATACAGTTTATTCCCTTTCTGAGATAAGATTGTGCCTGGCCCAACTATCAATGCAAGGGGAGGAGAGGCAAGGAGATGTTAAGAAACCACTCCTCACTCTGATCACCTGTGCAGGAGACTAGCACAATTGGAGGCACAGAAATTCCTCCGTTCTAGTATCCCCCGGGAATGTAAATTCACCACCCCGTGGGAAAGGGGGTAGGAGGATGAATGGCCCTAGCCCTCTAAGATGGCTAGCAGAGAAGGGAACATGCCTGTACTATCCTAACGTGCAAGACAACATGCATATTTCACCTGTGTACTGGGGTTTCAAATCACCCAGAGGTACAAATTACATATTTTGATCAAGTGTCCATCATTTGTGTCTTTACTTATATTGTGTCACCTTCACAACCACAGGTAATGCACCTCTTTTATGTAGTCTTGAAAGAAGCAAGACATGCAGAAATGTATATTAGAGATAAAACACACATATTTAAACAAAAATGGCATTTCTGTAGTGTTTGGGTCACCCTGTATAGGACCCAGACTCTCAGCTGATGTAAATTGACCTAGCTCCATTGAATTCTATGGAGCTCCTCCAATTTATAGAAGGTGAGACACCAGCCCATAGAATGAATTCCATACTACCATGCTTTCTGCTTGCCCAAAAGAGAATAAGTGAACCTGTCTATGATCAGAAAGGCACTCTTATTCAATTCTGGTTTTGATTATGGAGGTATTTTGCTTCCATGAGCTTTCAATTACACCTTTGTTAGAAAGAATTCAGTAGGTGGGCTATAAAAGTCCTGTTTATAGTACCTCAAAGGGCTAAGGAGGAAAAAGACCAGATTCTCCTCTTACTTACAATGGTAAACATCAGCAGTAGCGGCTAGAGTTATAATTGTCTTAAATCAGGGTGAGTTCTGAACAAGGACAAGAGAGTTTACAAGATAAATAAAAACTCATTTTGTACATTTTATCTTTTACTATAAATCAAAATTTGACTCTATATGGACAAAACAGCCAAAGATCTATGCATAGAGCTGGTGGAAACTGAGAATTTCTGTTCCATGGGAAATTCCAAGATATTTTTTAAAAATGTGTTCTAGTTTGGAATGAAAAGTACTAATTAGAGTAGCAGTGATGGTAGTCTGGAATCATTTTTTCTAAGACATTAAAAATAACTGCTACTCTAATTATTAAAGAATGCTTATCCTGTTCAAAGTGTCAAACTGTTTCATTACAACATCAAGCAGGAGACATTTTGAACAAGAAAATAAGACACATTTCACTCTACTAAATTAGCAACTGATTTTAATAATTTGAAAAATAAAATTAAAGCCAGGTGAGCTGGGGAGCCATGCCTTTTTTTTTTTATTCAGTTTTGATGTATACAGATTCACACTTCTCTGGTTTCACTTTGAAGCTGAGTTCAAAGAAACCCAAAAGCAAATTTCACTTGAAACTGATAAGTTTCTCACCTATTACCAAGTAAAATGGGATTTTGCATAATTTTGATGCAAAACCCACAAATTATTCCCTGTTTTCTCAAACATAGGGTCCAGTATCAAGTAAACAGTGCACGAAGATAAGCAAACTGTTCTTGGAACCTAAGAAGAATTTCTGATCAAACTTCAAGCCACTTTTTACTTTTTCAATTTTCACACCAAATGTTTAGTACGGTTCTATTTTATCAGTTTGAGGCTAGATTCTGGTCATAATCAGACCACTTTGTTGTTCTAGGCTCCTGGCATTGCCCGTTGGGGTTGCTGACAGCCAGCATAAAACAGAGCATCTCTAAGCCTTCTCTACTTTACACCAGGGATCGATGAAGGAGGATTAAAGCTGATTTTGTCCCACCAGCCTGCTGGGCTCCAGTAAGAGTAGTTTGGAAGTAGCCCTTAATTTAGAAATTTATAGCAACCAGAGGGGGAAAAGAAGTAAAAAAAAAAAAAAAAACCTGATAAGGTCTGAAGAAGAGAAATTCAAACAGTACCATTGTTGTCCTACTGTCCTATAGGGTGACCACCTTGTCAGAAGGCAAAAGCGGGACATATGAAGATCCCTGGCCCCCTCTGTGGCCCTGCCTCTGCCCCTCTTCTTTCCCTTGAGGCCCTGTCCCCTGGCCAGGCCAGAAGCCGAAGCTGGGCAGTGGTAAGAGCTGCCTAGGAAGACAGGGACGCTGTGGGGAGCCCCAGACACTCCACCTGTCCTGGTGGTGCCCGAGAGCAGTTCCCAGACCATCTCCCACCCTCCAGGGCATGCCATCCAGAGCAGGTGGAGGGTTCAGTGCTCCCGACAACAGCTCAGGCTCCCTATATGGTACTTACTACTGCCCGGCTCCAGCTTCTGGTCTGGCCAGGGGGCTGGGCCTCATGGTGGGGGGAGAGGAGGAGCAGGAGATAGGGTGTCATGGTGGTGTGGGGCTAAGGACCACTGGGAAAAGGCTGGTGCCACCCCTGAGCCTCGGGCAGGTGCGGACCGGTGCCACAGGGAATCCGGGACAAATGCTGTCCTGGAGTCATTCCGCCCGGGCCTGGGACTTGAACTCTACATTTGGGGATTGTCCCACCCAATCCCAATTCAGTAAGGGTGGTCACCCTACTGTTTTATGTAGCTGGTATTTATTATTATTATTTTGTGGTAGCATCCACAGTGTGCCACACAATGTCCACATATGCATTGAACTCCAGTATCTGCCCCAAAAGTGATTATCTTCTTAGGAAGCGATTACAATCTACTATGAATTCTGTAAATAAGATGAAATTATTGCATATGGTAGTGACTGTGCTCATTTATTATTCCTTTTATGACAGTATTCTTTCATCAATAATTCATTTTTACAAATCATTATTATACTGTAAATTATTAAATACATAAATTATTCTGTATGTATAATCTGTAGTTTCAAGGTACAATAGTATTTGCCATTTTTTTGCATAACAAAGATGTCAAAAAGAATAACTATTACAGGCAACAGAAGCTGTTTCATTACTGTGCCAACCATTAGTTTTAAAAGGTTACATTTCCCCAATTTTTTGTGTCTTTAGGTAAGTGAGTTAAATACATTGTATGCTGATGTTAAAATGGCCCCTTTAGTATGTGGAGGATATGAGTAAATGAAGAGTATTAAAGTAACACTGTGTGGGAGATTTGTAAAAAAGATTTCTAGAGAGTTAAATATGTATTTAAAAGAATGTATTATTAAAATAAAAATATTATCTGAATTACAGTAGCACCAGTGGAGATGAGGGCCCCTTCATGCAAGCCACTGTACAAACATTTAGTAAGAGACAGTCCTCAGCACAAAAAGCATAAATCTAAAGAGGTTAAGAAAGATGATGGATGGGTGAAGGAAGGTATTACCCTAGTTGTATACATAGGGAACTAAGGAACATGGAAATTGAGGCTGGGGTTTACAAAGGAACCTTAAGAAAGTTAGGTGTGCATGTTCCACTGAAATTCAATGAGGGGTGGGCACCTAACTATTATAGTCTTCTTTGAAAATGGAAGCCTAAGTGACTTGGCCAAGGTCACACATTTAGTCTGTAGCAGTGCAAGTATATCACCTGAGTCCCAGTCTACTGCCTTTCTAATAAATGTCTGTGGAAGCTACATGTTTTTTGTGACACTGCTGCTGTGATTTTTGGAGGGGATGTAGTGTAAAATGGGCTGTGTCATACCTGCACCTCTGCCATACTGCCCACCTTCCCAGTATTCCCTCACTGTTCCCACACCCGCTGCCACAACCATCATCCTCTCTATTATGGTGATGATGTTACCAGAATCTGAAAGCCCATGTTTCCCTCTCTGTATTTATTGCTGCTGAAATAGCATTCATTTGATGTAAACTGTTATTGTAGTGTTTTTTTCCTCCTGCTTGCAGTGATTTGTGAAACATCTCTACTTAGTTATGGAGCAGATTTGTGTTGTTTTGAATACTTTTCTTTAGCTATGATTTTGTATTTATTTATTTATAAATTTTACAGCTATAGCCTGTCATCAAATAGGTTTGGACAAGTAGCTTAAAAGAAAATCATAGATGTGCTTGACTTTGACTTGAAGACACACAGACAACTCCAGACAATGTTCAGGTGGTATCTCATGAGAGCTAGATTCATTGCAGAATGCATCACTTTTTATTGTTACTGCCATCCTAACACATTGGGTATGCACTTAATTTGCAAAGAAACAACTGTTCTATGAACACATTTAGTGGACAATAAGGAATTATAGATTTTGGAAAATTTAAATCACCTGCGTGATCGCTTGCATGGATTGTGAATCCTTTGGAAGCCAAGAAGTTGGAAAGGATAAAAGTTTGGAAACTAGGGCTTCAGGCTAGTAAATCAGAAGGAACAAAGTGCCTATCCTATAATCCTGAAATGCCTCATTAGAGGTGCTATTTCCATTCATACTGGCCAAAGAATGGGATTGCAAACTGATGGAATGGTTCAGCATAAAATATAGTTATATTCAGAACGAGATTTAGTATTTATAAAAAAGAAAGATCTGTAAAAGCAAAGTTATAATTAGAGGTAAGCCAATTGTCAGTACTACATCTGCTCACGGTCACAGGAGGTATGAAGGCAGTACAGTCAGCCCATTGTCTGAGGGAAGCTCCCTATATTTCTCAGGCTCCTTTTTTAATGCCTGTAAAAGAGCAATGTTAATGGGCTCTGAGCAGTGATGTGATGGAAGGGGCTCTCAAGTGGCTGTTCATTAACATTCCTTCACCAAACTGAAGGGAAGTTGGGGATAATTTTCCTTTCTGTGATGAAGTTCACCTTCTCTCTGGAGACTGTACTACTTCTTTACCAGAGATAACATATACATGGGACTCCTAAAAATAATCTTTAAAAACAATTGGTGGGCATGTTTTTGGAATGTGCTAGATTATAGTAAATGGCAGGTTTTATTTTGTTTTGTTTTTTAAATGGCTGAGGGAGGATACCCCAGTACCTCTTCAATCTACCCAAGTTGAACATATGCTGTTCTAGCAATGTAATCAATATACCCTTTAGAAAACACAGTGGATTCCAAAGAAAGATCAATAGATTAATACTTGTTTGACAGATATGAGTGGTTATGAAGTGTCTCAGTTGGAGATATGCAAAAGAAGCTAGAGTGGGGAAGATCAAATGAGGATTGTGGTTCTTTGAACAAGTGGATACCTCAAGCACCAAACATATCAGTTAAGTGTTTGATCTCTTTAGCCCAACAGGTCTTGAAAGTCAAATGGAATAAACTTTGTTTAAACTCTGAATTCTGTATAGAAGACCTAAGGGAGATAGGGCTGCTTTAACCTAGGAGATAACAAGCTTCCCTCCAGGTCCATAATGAAGATTATTTATTTCAGATAATCAGATCAATTTAGTAGCCAACTGTGGGAGGAAATCAGGATTAGAGTGGTCATTCATGGCTTGCACGGGAGGGTAAGTGTTCTGAACCCTTCAGTGTGTCTCTTATGAATCTGAGCTGTGAGGCAATATTGGCTAATCTGATATAATCTGATGCATGGTGCCCCTCAGGCCTTGTTTTGCTATAGGTATCAAGACATATTTGCTGACATTTACCTCACCAAATAAATAGGCCAATAGTAGTTGTTTTTTCCTAAAGCACGAGTGTTTATTACTGACAAAAAGAAATGTGCGCAGATGATAAAGAATATAACGAAAAAATATTTTTGATTATGTTGATTGTGTTTAATCCTACTCATTACAAAAATGGTAGTGACAGCCACATCACATGTCACCCAGAATGTGATGGAGTGGTGGAGTTGGTCAAGGATTACTTTAGAAAATCAGAATGAGACCAATAAGTGTGTTCAGACTATGATTTAAGGTCTGTCTGTCTAGCTACCTATGTATTTATAGTATGTCAAACAACATGGCATCCAGGAACTAAATGTGTCATTCTGAGAGTCAAGAATATGGAGCGGCTATCTAACATTAAACTCAAAGCGGCAGCTTGACACAAATCCTATCTGACCTGACCATATCGGAAGTCTTAATCCACTGATTATACCATTTCTACCATGGAAGCTAATGCATCTCAGCAAACCCAAACTATACATGGCTAGACAGAAAATCCATCTAATGAGTGGTTAGACTAAGAATGAAGGATGGGGGTGAGGAGTTGAGTCCAGTGTGTGACTGGAGGCTTCAAGATCTATGCTGACAGTAAAAAGTGAATGAGAGAGTCATTTTCCTATGAGTTAATAAACAAAGGTATAGATCAGTCACTAGCTGGTTCCTCTAGAAGGTTGAAAACCTATCAGAGAAGACTTGTTTAACTCACTGGTCAGTGTATATTATGATGCACTGAGAATGAGTTGTTACAGACCTCAGCCACAGAATGTGGTTCATTAGTTCAAACTGTAGATACACAGCTTTTAGCTCTAAAAGTCCCCAGTTCAAACCCCAGTGTGTCAGTGAAAATGATGTTTGTTAAACTCACACATTAGGGTGGTTGGTTAAGAGTAGGATATGACACACTGGGACAATGTCTGTATTATTTCTTAGTTTATGCATGACTCAGTTTCCCCATTTGGTTTTATATTGCTACCTACTTGAACTCAAAAGACTAAGTAAGAGCGGATTTGGGGTTTGGCCTTGGCAGGAAAAGAAATGATGACTAAGAGATAAGATAGCTTCAGGTAGACATCAAAGCAGTTGGGGCCATTACGGGGAGATGCTTCTTCCAGGCAACACCAAAGTTAACGCTTTTTGTATTGCCAATGCTGAGACCCTTAACAGATCAGAGGACCCTGAGAAGGTGCCCCTGGCAGCAAGGAAGGAGAACTGGGGGTGAGCTGGGAGGGGTGACTCTGGATGTGTCACTGAAAAAGCTGACAGGCTTGAAGGAGACAGCTGACTGAGGCAGGGGGAGAAGGCTGCAAACAGTGCAGGCTAGGTCTTTCAACTCAATGAAGCCGGGCCCACCTGAGCTGAAGATAGGGAAGTATCAGAGGGGTGGCCATGTTAGTCTGGATCTGTAAAAAGCGACAAAGAGTCCTGTGGCACCTTATAGACTAACAGATGTATTGAAGCATAAGCTTTCGTGAGTGAATAGGGAAGTTACTCAGTCACAGAGGTTAGTGGATTTCCTGACTGGAACCAAAAACTCAGAATGAAGAACTGCATGTTGGTTGCAATTCAGCTCATAATAGACAGGTGTGCACATTATTAAGCTGCTATCATAACAGGCAATAATTGGCACTTTGTTGGTGATGTCAATGACTAACACGATATGGCTACAGACCCTAGAGCTGGTCCTTTGTGGAGGAAATTTTCTCTGCCACGCTCCAGTACACATTGTAGTTGAACCCATGCTTTTCCTATGCCCATGCTGTACCTGTTTTTTTTTTTTTAGATAAATAAAGAACTTGAGCACTGGCAATCAAACACCCTTCTTGGACTCTAAACTGACTTGGGGGGGGAAAACACAGTAGTGAAACTCTAGCTATTGAAAAAGAAGGAAACAAGGTCCTTGTTATGCCATTTGATGTGCATTGCAAATTTCTGCATAATAAAAAGATGTTCTCCACTTACTAGAAGTGCTTACTAAAGCACTGTATTTAAAAGAGATGAAAAACATGGTTCTTTGCATATGTAGGCATCTATATTTTTAATGAGAATGGAGGATAAAAGCCAGAGTCAATTACAAAGAGTTTTAATAATACAGAGTTCTAATAAAGCAAACAAGAAAACTAGGCATTCTCTTTAAAATTATATGATACAAAGGAAATAAAAGGTCAAGCACAACATTATACAATGAAATTAATTCAAGGAAGGCTTATTCTACTGTTATGTAGACTAAAACATCATAATATTCTCTAATGGGGCTAGAAGCTGTCAACAGCCATAATCTCAGCACTACAGTTCTGGAAAGTTTCACTAATGCTGCCAAGTGTGAATTGTCTTGTTATAGACCAGGACTTGGATGCATCAAGTCATCACTGTCTGACACAGCACTGAATATTCTTAGGTGGTCTCCTTGTCTAGGAAGAAATGGATTATATGAATCCATTCTAAAGCTTGAAAAATTTCACTGAGTGGTAAAAAGGTCTGCAAAGGATGTTCATTTGCTTTTATGCACTGTGTAAGTAGGAACTCTGTATGTATGTGTATCAGTATGTTGCCTATGTACCGTGGTCACCATTAAACCTCAACTTTTATCAACAATTAACTCAGCACTGTATCTGAGAGACAGTAAATCCTCATCTCCCCACCCAATACTTAGAACACAAAATAACTGGTATCTCAGATACAGTGTTGCGGTAAATGTTAATTTTAATGGTGACTACTGTGTGTATGTGTGGCATGGCAAAACATAGCAGACACACAATACATACACTGACACATAGTGTAAATGTGTAAAAACATTACTTCAAAATAATCTAGTTAGCTTTTTTTTCAAACAGAAATAGCATTCTGGAAGGTGACAGGCAGGACAGCCAGTCATCTCTTTAAAAATGTGCCAGGGCTGAAGACAACTCCAGACTCAATCTGCAAAAACTCAAGGAGATGGCTAAAAAGCCTTATGATGCAGCTTGACATCTGAGTCCTGGATTGAAGGAGAAGCCTTATGACATCCTCAAATGGAGCAACATTTGAGGTTGATGTAAAATATATATATTTTTTCATTACAACAGATTTGGGGGAAAAAGAAGTGATGACATTATATGCTACTGTCAGACCAGATGACGTATTCTGTTTGTGCATCGTGTGTGTGTGTGGGGGGGGGATTTTACCCACCCTAAAAATATTAAGCTGAGTGAGAACTTGATGGACTATATCCTTCAGCGAATGCCAAAAGAGGCATATTTGCACACTTTGAGAGGAAAGATAAGCATTTTGATGTATTATTGTTCCAATGGTGATTTGTAAGGTGGCTGCAGTATTTTTTTTCCACAGATGTGAAGCAAGTTCTTCAGAATGTCAGGTGCTTCTTAAACAAGTGGTGTGTGATTTACTTCATTAATCATCCCAATTACCTTCTAAATACACAGTTCCTATTTTTTTTTCTTGACAAGTGAGACTTTATACATGTAGGTTTCAGAGTAGCAGCCGTGTTAGTCTGTATCCGCAAAAAGAACAGGTGCCACAAGTACTCCTGTTCTTTATAAATGTAGTCCCTGATTTAGCAAATCACAGTGCTTAAGTGGATCCTGATTCCATAAAGCACTTAAATATGTACTTAAGTCTTATTGATTTCAATGAGATTTAAGCACATGCCTAAAGTTTAAACATATACTTAAGTGCTTTGCTGAATATGGACAAAGTGATTAAGTGGTTTGCTGTATCAGAGCCTTTTTTTTTTTAAAAGTCCCTCCATAATACTTGGGTTCTTTATCTACAGTTTTTTAAAAAGTTCTATTCTTTCAGATCTGCCAAACCAACACATTGTGACATGTGTTCTCCTTCCAAGCTCTATTATTTTATATCAGAAAGTGCAATATAATATGATTTACATTTGGGAAAGAAGAGCGATTCTTTCTGTTCGTAGTATGACATACTAGAACTCGATATCAGTGGCAGAATGTATAACCATCTGTGACCCGGGTCCCAGGGAGGCCACACTAAGATTGCTCAATCAGGGCAAACTGCAAAGAATGGGGCAGACAATCCCCCAAACTGGTGGTTGTTCTAATACTTAGATTCCCCAAGCCAGCAACAAAACAGCTTCTGCAATACCTTACTGGTTACCCAGAAGCCAAAACACAGTTCCCTTAAAGCAACCCTGCCTTGGGCTACCACCCAGATAGCCAAATCAAATATGATGATGATCACTGAAAATCTTGTTCATCGTATAAAAAAGTTCTACCAATCTGAAAGAATTGGACACATTGCCCACCAGATCAATTAATATTTTAGATCTTACCCAAATACGTACTTATAGCTAATTCTTATTAACTAAACTAAGATTTATTTTAAAAAAAGAGAGTATTGGTTAAAAAATCATTATACATACAGATATGAATAAAGTTCTTAGGTCAGTTTCACAGTAGAGGTGGTGAGCTTCAGAGTTGCAAAGAGTTCTTTCTGAATTATTTCCATAGGTTATAATCCAATGTCCAATATCAGGGTGATCCAGAATGGAACTGGAGACCTCAGTCTTGTGACTCAAACTTCCCCTGATGAAGGTTAAGCAGATCTGAGATACAGGATCAGGGCCTAGAGTTCTTTTTGTAGTTCTCTGGCAGCCTTTTTATAGCAGGTGAATAATAGGTGAAACATTGTGGCTTTGAAGTAGACCTCCTATGTCCTAAGAATCACTGGTAATTAGCTACATGGGTTAGTATAAGGCAACTGCCCATTTCCCACCATTTACAGTAGTTTACTACAAACTTCAAAGAGAAATAAAGTCAATGATATTACTAAGTTTACATTTCATCTAAATGTTAACATCTCCTTTGATCTCTAAATTAACGGAATAAAGCGACAGACAGGAACTGTTTGGTTACATTGTCCACATCTAACAATATATATGTAAATGCACAAAAAACCACAATCATTATCTACTAATATGTCTCTAAAGGTTGAATCTAGGTCAATTAGCCTGCTAGTTGTGTAACGATTTCTGGCCCTATATCACAGTATCTAAAATGAAAACACAGTGGACCAGGTTCATCAGTGCATTCTCGTTGCCTTCTGCTGCTCCTATGACATAAAGCAACTATTGTCTCAGCACAGTGCTAAAGCAATGCAAACAGTATGTGGTACCTGTAAATTTGGCCCTATAATTATAATAAAGAATTAACAACAGTGGGCCAAATTCTGAAATCATAACTTTGTGTTTACTCATGCAAAACTCCCAAAATGCATCATGGTTGCACAGCAGAACGTTTAATTGGGATATCTAGTAATGTGTTAGGAGAAGAACTCAGCTACTACAACCAACAGTTTCTTAGGGGCATTGTCTTCTAACTATAGAAAGTGATGAGATCCTTAAGCCACCTAACATATATACTGCAGTATGCCATTTAAATTAGCCAGTATGGTGCACTCCACTCTTTTCTAAATGAGCGATAATGTGCTTCTGATCAGGTATTACCACCCTCCTCCTGCATAGCCAGGAAGGCTCTATTAACTGAACTTCTAATTCAGTTTCTCCTGGAATTAAACAAAAAAGCATTCATCTTCTTTTTAATATCTTTTTTCTTTGTTTTCTCCTCTCCTTCCTCATTAAATAAATGGAAATCTTTATAAACTGATATGAGGGGAGTGGGAATTTGCTTGAAATTAGGTTAATTTAATAAGAAAAGAGAAGACAATCTAGTAATTAGGCCAGAGTACAGGGAATTTGCACCCTTTCTTGTCAGCTCACTGTGTGATCTTGGGCTCTGTGTACATCAGGTAGTAAAATGGGCATAATAAAGCTTCCTTACCTCACAGTGGTATAAATAATTAGTGTTTGAAAAGGACTTTGAGATCCTCCACTGAAAGGTACTACATAAATGTCAGGTATTAAAGCATTTGATTTATGTTCAGTGAATCTTGTTTTTAAGCATCTAAATGTTTTTACAACACAATTCAGAGGGGCCTGTAATAAGATGAAGAACAAACTTCATTGCATGTGGATGTCTGTATGTGACTGCAATCCTTCTTTCAGTGTGTGGAATGATATTAGTCTCTGTCCCTCATTCATGTTATTTCATTGTTGGTGGTTCCCAAATGGATAACTCCCCTCTCCATGTTAAGATAAAAAATGATGCCGCTTATCACATCTTGCGGGGTGTGAAACTGGGCTAATAAATCACTCAAATTATTTCTTTTGTATGCAAGCAGTGTTGGGAATGGTGCAGGCCAGGGGGCAGTTTGCTAAGTGAGATAGATTTACATGGGTCTGGCCCATGAGATCTTGTACATGGAGTATGAGGAGAAAGGAAATATACAGTGGGCAGGAGCTGTAAGACTTCCTATATGATGAACACAAGGCTACCTTTTAAGCCTTCAAATTGATCTCCCAATTCCAGGTGACACATTAAATCAGAATGATGCTGAATAAATGGTGTTCTTCATCTTGAATTGGAGGGGAAAGGGTAATCTTTCCACCTGCCCAGGTGTCTAGGGTTGCAATACAACCTTGGTCTTTGCTTGCCACTAAGGGAGGTTGGGAGGGGGAATAAAGGAGTATAGAAGAAAATAATGCCATTTAAAATGTAGGGTATAGAATGAGGTAGAATGTGAAACAAATACAGAGACTACAAAAAAGGACAAGAAATAACAGCAGCTGTTGAGATGTTTCTCTGAGCTACACCTCCACTGCAATACAAGTTCACCCATCAGTAATTGCGAGAGCCACATCCTGGAATTGGATCTATGTGTACAGACCAGTCTGCCACTCAGAACCCTATTAAAATCAGCAGGTTCTCTGAGAGTGCATATGTCTGCCTGGATAGTTCCAGTAGTGGAATGTGGCCCTTAGACATGAAGTTCTTCATCCTTCTGCAGTATGATGGTATGTAAATTGTTTGCACCCAATATGACTAGGTAATTAAAACTAGTGAAATCCAAACTGTTGTGAAAATAATTCAAACAGCCATTTGTGTCTATTACGAGTGGAGAGAAAGCAATAATTAAAGATTGTACAAGGAAAACTGTCAACTGTGATAAAGGATGAATAGGAGATTCACATGAAACAGCTGGTGAGAATAAGCAGGAGGAAAAAAGAGGAGCAACAGCTGGAGAGGATAAAGGAAGAGTTGCATATAAGAGGAGGCAGTCGCATGAGAAGAGGAGTGAATAAGCAGTAATAAGAATAAAAATGTGCTCCTTTCCACTGTATATTATCAAAAATGAAATATATCAAAATTATGGATTTATTTAAAGGAAGCAATTATATCTAGATTCTCTGCGTTCTTGGTTCCTTAAAGTTCAAAGTTGTATTCCATTTCTATCATTCAAGTTAACCAACAGAAATGTAAAGCTACATATTGATAAAGAGAAACAAAGGAGTTACAGCACTGCTGTGGTCTCTGTAGCTGCAATGTGTACTGCACGTTCAAATAGAGAGAATTCCCGTCCCTGTTCTCAGGCAGCTAACATTTTATACTCAAATGCAGCCTGCTATGTGGGTGGTCCTACAGAGAACATTACTTCTGTTCTTTCGTGGTTTTGTTGTTCTTTTAATATATGTTAAACATTACTGTGATTGAAAGTGTTTGACTTTTTTTAATCAGAAATATCTATGTTAAACACACACATGGTTCTTAGTACACTCCTGTAGATGTAATCTGAAGTAGGAAACAAACTGAGTTCACCTGCATGTGCTGGGAATTCAATTCTTGGGAAATTGCAGATGGCAGGGCTGCTGCTTCAATGTATCAGGGTTGGTTAGATTTAAATCACAATCAGGACTCCATAATAGGTCCAGCACCAAAGTAGACCTGGAGAATGCATTCAATCAGTGCCTTTCCAGTGTCCCCTGATCCCCACACCTCCTGCAGTTGGCCTAACCAAATTCTGGGTTGTAGGGTTTGCAAGCAGTTTATGATTATAGGCTATTACTCCAGGTGGACTTTCCACCAAGCAAGGGTCCACAGCCCATGTTATGCTGTTAGAACCCTTCCAGTAAATCAGGCTCATTTGCTTCTTGTTTCAGTAAACAAGAAGGTTCATTGACCCTTTTGGAAAATATTGATTGAAGTGAACTTTGAGGTAATCCTGTCAGAAAAAAAAAACTGGATTTAGAATTAAAATTCTATATGCAATTCAAACACAGCATATTATTACACACGTTATTAATTCCTCATCCAACAGCTATTAAACTTTTATAAACAATTTGCACACTAAATCTTTACATCCAAGTCATAAACAGAGACCATTAAATAGAAAGTGACCTATTTCCTACCACCCAATCAATGTTAATTCTAGCCCTGTAACAAAATACTTCCAGCAGCCTGAAAGTATAAAACAACCTTTCCTGCCATCAGTCATAGCTATGTACAAAACCCCTAACTTTTATACATGAGGGACCATCTTCATGCAAAAACAAAAAAAATCAAAAGATAGTTTTGGTAGTCAAAACTATTTGAACATCATAGAAACAGCAATCTTCTCTAACAGCAGAAATTAATTCCATGTAGTTATAATTAGACCAATGTCATATGTAAGAACCTATCCCAATACTAACTCTTATGCAAAAACTAAGTAATTAGTGTTATCACCAGGACCATCTGTGAAATTGCAGCCTCAGAGCACATATCACTATATGCTTAATTGAATGAACATAATTCCACGTATATAATATTTATCTATTTTTAATGATTGCTTGCTATTTTTGTGGCTGCTGTTATGAGAAGACCCATTAGCTTCATAGTTGTTTTGAGATGCATCACTAGAAACTTTACCATTTGAAAATCTTGTAAATTTCTTTTTCCTTTAAACAGAGATTGATTCCAGTAGATTTTTGAAGAAGCATTCACGTCACACAAATGCATTGTTGTCACTAATTAGCCATTATTTTGGTAATCTAAGTCAAGAGGCCAAGAAATGAGTGGCCAAGGTTTCAGAGATGGTCTCTCCTGGTCAGACTTGAGGCTCATTGGCAGGACAGCGTGAAGAAATTTGCTTCTGAGAATTAATAAGACTTCATTAGTTTTTATAGAAACTCCTTTTGTTTACTAAAGATGTTAAATAACTGTCCAATAAGGTAACTTCACAAAATGGATGCTTCCAAAAATCAATGGGGATTAACAGAGTGAGGGCATACATATCAACATCTACTTACAGTATATGCTGACATGGTTTTTCAACATCTTTTTCAGGAGTAACATTTCAATACTATTACCAGACCACGTGAGAATGATGTTGCTGTAACAGTATCATTGTGATTTGCCTGTATTTTCAAGGTATCTAAAATACAGACAAGTACATACAACTCTTCTTCCTTGCATTAATTCCATCTGTCACAAAATGCTCAATTCACTGCCGGAGTGCCTCCTTTTAGCTGCATCTCGGGAGCAGCTGCCAGACCGACACCCCTTACTGAAATTGCACTCTGTTACTCTCTGCCTTGCTCTCTCAAGACAGAATTTCTCCCACTTCATGCTTGACCCTCCAGCCAGGTCACTGGAGTCCTCTCCTTCTGGGATATCAGTTTCTCTGGACCTACTGTCCCATGCAGTCTTTCCTCTCGCTGTCCCTTAACGGTGCCACTGCCCAACAGCTGGTAGGGGAATGCAGGCCTCTGCACTGGATTCCAGCCTAGGGACCCTACAACAACCAGTCAAGGGGTGCACAGTTCTAAACCAGGGATACTTCCTATCCCAGGGTACTTCCTACCCTACCGTCTCTCCTGCTGAGAGTGATTGCAGTTTTTCTCTCTGCATCCCCCTTCTGCTCTTAGCTACTAGGCTTTATACAGGCCCCTCCCATTCCTTTCCAGCTGAGCTTCCTCTTTAATTAACCCTCATTATGCCCTGGCTCCTCCTCAGGTGCAGCCTAGGCAGTTAATTGGCCCACCTAGCCATCTTAACCTCGTCAAGGCTTGTGTGGGGTAAACAAACGATCAAATTCCCCAAAATATAAATTTTCTGAAACAAAGCCTTTTCATTTAAAACAAAACAAAACATTTACCCCTGTGGGAATGGTCAAAATCAACACATTTTCTGAAATGCTTTGATTTTTATGAAAACAGCATTTTAAAAAAATTAAAATTTTTTGACAATCTTTAGCGAAAAACAATGTGGTTTTACTTTGTAAATGTTTCCTGTGTTGTTGGTTTTTTGATCCACATAGGCTTTCTCCCTCCCGCCACACACAGATTTTCTGTTTGTGATTGTTTCTTTAAGTCCAATAAAGTTAAACCCACAAAATTTTCCATGATTTTATATTGAAACTATGCAAAACTAAATTTTTCGTGATTTAATTACAAGGCCAGAAAATTGTGCATAGCCGCTTGAAATGTTTCTGGAATGCTTGTAAAGTTCATGAACTTAAGCAAACTTTTTTTATGAACACAGTTTGACTTTGGTAGTGGCATTATCCAGTTTAACATACTTAATTAGAGTCTGTTAATTATCCATTTTCTATATATAAGTACTCAAAGTAGCATACTCAGGTATCCATTAGAAGGTGTTCATTATTTATAAGTATTCAAATATCTGTCTAACTCTTCAGTATATATATTATTTATATAAATATATTTGCAAGATCCCTCATATTTAGTGTTTTAAATAACTATTCAGAATTCTAATTGGAAAAAAAAATGTTATCTACTTCATTAAAAAACACTACAAAGATACATTGTCACCAGTTTGCTAAAGGGTCTACAAATGTATAAAGTGCTAATACTCAGCTCACTAAGCATTGTAATAGAAGAAAGATAGAAGGATCAATGGTTAGAAGATAACTTGTGCTAAATATATGCTTGTGGTAAGTCACTGGAGTTACACTAGTGAATTTGATAGTTACTATGTGTAGGTATGGGTGTGGGTTTGCGTGGGTATGTGGGGAGCAGATATAAGTGCTCATATAAGACAGTGGACTAGCATTAAGATAATTTCACCATCATTACCTACATCTCTGGAAATTTTCTTCACTTGAACCATCACATTAAGGAGACCCTAGTTTTAAAATATGGCTGAAGTTACATCCAAAAATCTGTATTTATGTAGCTAAATATCCATTTGGGGCATCTTAGTGCTAATTAAGGTGCCTAATCTTTAAGCAGTCATTTGAACTGGCTAATCATTGTCTGTCTATATCAAATGAAGAACAGGAGACACTTGATATGCTTTTAATCTGGCTGCAACTTTATTATTAGATGTCTGGGATTACCCGGCAGATAAGTGTACTGTTCAGGTAACTCCATGATCATTTCAATATTTATCCAGGGGCTTCTGTCAGCTCTTCCTTTTTCCATTCAGGTCCCTCAACCAACCCATTACTGGAACCTTACCATCAAGGGTGAAGGTGGGCTGTAAGGTTAGCTCCCTGCCAGGCCAGTCATAGGAGCCCTGCAACTCTCCCCCTCCACACACACATATACACTCTGCTTCTTTAACCAACATCTCCTTTTTAAGACTTTTTCCAAGCCATTTATTGGGTCACTGTATCCCTTCCCTATAGAGTAGCTGCACTGGACAGCCACCCCACACTTAAGTAGTGAGTAGCTACATCATAGCCTAACTCCTTTCCCTATTCATCATAACAAAGCCCTCCCTGAACATGCTGTGCGGAAGGTGGAAACCCCTTAACCCCCCCGCCACTCCACCTTTGCGAATCTGGTGGTGAGGGAAAAATTCCTTCCCAGCTCTCCTTAAAAAGGAGCAGCTAGTGCGATGCCCACAGCAGGTCCTGTCCAAACCTTATATTTTGCCACCTCCAAGGGGAGGGAGGGTGGGTGTTCCTCTGCCTGGTCCAAGGAAAAGGGGCTTCCAGGCTTGCCCTTATCAACTCCTCAGCCCTTGTGGTCCCTGGGGGATGAGTCAAAACCCCACGCAGCCCAACTCTACTTTTACAGAAGGCAATAAGCCTCTCTCTCACCCTACCCACAAAGCACTATTCCCTTTCCCCTGGCAAGCTGGACAATGCTGCCCCCATTCTCCCCGCCCCTTAAAGTTCAGGCTTTTTAGACAGGAAGTAATTGGAGACTCTAGAGGCAACTATGGTTGACATCCTCAAAAACAAACCCTCAGACCAAAGTACAAAAATGTATTCAGAGATCCCTCCGTTTTTATGAAAAAGACGTACAAAATGTTTCTTACCAGTGTCCAATGAGATGAGGCCAGTTCCCAAGAGCCATGACTTAGAGTGTTTGGGAGTCATGACGGAATTTAAATTTAACAGACCACCAGCTAGCAACTGGCAGCCTTAAAATAAACTGCTGCATAGCCGCAGTGGTGATTACTTGGTCATGTAATCAACTGGATAGTCTAGTTCTTGCAATTATACTGATATAAGAAGAATAGTTTATAGAGTATTTTTCCCACCATCTATTTGTTCTCTTCTGAACTGCTGTTTGGCCATTAAAGATAATGGAATAAGCAGCCCTGGAATGCAAACATATGTTCTGGTTTCAAGGAGTGTGTTTCCTACCTCTAGATGCAAACAAGCAAAGAGTCTCTTGCAGATTGGCTTGAACTAGGTAACTTACAGTTGAAACATCATAGTAAAAATAATCACTAAATGAATCATGAATTCTGACCTCAGTTTTATATCAGCGGATGTTTTACATAACATAACAGAGAACATTTAGCATGTTTTGACTTGTGCAGTGTAAGACAAGCATGGACAGCTGCTAGTTTTAGTGAATTCAACCCTGTAAAAATAGTTGACACAGAATGTTATTTGTGTATTTATAAGCTTTCCATTTAAAGATGTGGACAATGTGTCTCTTTGCTGTGGTGATTTAACAGTTACAAAAACATGGTATACTGACATAAAATTATTAGTCTGTACAAAATCCAAGTAAGGTTGCAGTGATAAAAGGCATCAGCTTTACCATTTCCTTTTTTATGAAAATAAATTACCCAGTGAATTATGAAAACAGATGCAGTACTATTATTTTCATTGAAGAAGGCAGCTATGAAAGAGAAATAGCCTGCAACTTTGATTGTAGACATCAGCAGCCTCCTGTCATTGGGACATATTCTATTTCAATTTCAAAATACATTCATTTATATGCAACGCTTGACTACAGTGTCTTCAAGTTACACTTAAAGACATTATCATTTATCAACAAAGTGATGTTGGAAAGTAAAAAAAAATGCTGAGCATTCAGTTGTTAGATTGTTGCATTTTTATTTCAAGCAGAAAAAATAAGGAGCTATTTAAAGAGAGATGATCTGCTTATGTATTCTCTTTCTATTCAGGTTCTGTAAGGAATAGGCTTTTTTAAACAACTTGGCTCCAGTTTGCAGACATGTTGCTATGCCCTACTTCGATGGTCCCCTAGAGAGGAGAAAATATACCATTTTGCCTACCTGCCAGAAGTGCAGGCAGATTTTGGAATGCTCCGGGCTAGCCTATGATTTTCACACCTGGTTCAGGAATGGCTAGAGTGGTGAGGAAATAGTGAATAATGTGGAGGTCACTAGCAGAATAGATGTCTACCCCACTTGCCGATACAGTGGCAGAATCTCCGCACCCAATTCTTTTGTTGAGTCTAAGTAGGCTTTGGGCCTGGTTGGAAGAGTGCTCAGTTTAGATGACTATTTGAATTGCTTAGCCATATTCGTCTTTGTTGAATTGCACAGGTTAACTCTGGACACCATATTTGGGCCAGGGAAGGAATATTGCAGCAGATTGGCTCGGCCTCAGGAATGTGGGAAGGTTTTGATTTCCACTCTGCACTGGCCCCTCAAGAACTTTGGTAAGCAATGCCTAATTTTGTTGCAAATATATTCTCTGAGTTCCCGGTGGTGTAAACACAATTGTCGTAGCCCTGCATCCCAATTTTCAGTTAATGTTGGGAAAATGAGGGATGTGCTAATACTGCTGTAATCATGGTGGAAATGGTCCTTAGTGGTGGGTCCTGTTGTGAAGCTCCCCTTCTCTCACATGCAGGCAGTGCCTGACTGTGCTTTCAGGGAAATGTGAGGGAAGAGAACTTTATTGTTCCCTTTGATAATAGGACTAATGAAATGTGCAGAGACATGCAGAGTCCATTTTTTTAATATATATATTCAAAAAAATTATTTTAAACGTTCATTATATTAATGCTTGCCCACATCTGTAAAGTACTTTAAGCTCCTCAGGATCAGTTCAAAGTATTCATACTACACATATTTAATGAAATTAGGTTCAGCATCTACAAAAAAGATTTCCTGGATCAATTGCATAAATAATGAAAATCTCAGACCTGTGTGAAGGAAAGCGGAACATGCCATTGCTAAAGCCAAAAAACAAGGCAACATTGGAAAGCATAGACAAGGATCACTGCATTCAGTAGATCCAGTGTCTATTCTTAGATTATAATCTCTTTGGGGCTGGGACTATATATTTTTTTTGTTCTGTGTTTGTACAGTGCCTGGCACAATGCGGTCTTAGTTCATGACAAGGGGTCCTAGTTGCTATGGTGATACACATAAATAATAAAAAGTTCTAACTGAACTCTAAGTCTTGCACTACAACAAGACTTTATTTTAGACAACCTGCTCAGCCTTATAGGGCCATGATCCTCAGTTGTTATAAACCAGAGAAGCTCTGTTTACTTCTTTGGAGCTTTGTTGATTTTCACTCGCTGAGGATCTGGCCCATAAGTTCTATATCACATTGAGTAGTCATATACAACAAGCTCTTAGATTTGAACATCAAAACCACCAAATAAATGGGACAAACATGGAAAATTGTCAAGGGCCTACAAAGAAAGGTAAAACATATGAAATAATCTGCATAAACCATTGCAATTGGAGAAGTAACAGTTGAAAATCTTTCACAAAATACCCTAGTTAGCCCAGATAGATTGGAATTAAAGAGGCCCAATGAATGCCAGACATGCATAAAGCAGGGTAGGGACTGCATTGGTGGCATCAGAAGCAGAAGGTGGTGGTGCTTTGAAAATAGACTATACCAAATATACACAGAAATTGTACAATAAAAAAAGTTCATAGTATCTAAAAATTGATAATAGGGCTTGCATTTGAAATAACTACAGTGTTTGTCCCTGCTGGTATATATTCTAGTTATCATAATTCCCCCATTCAAATAATCAGAGTACTTAAATCACTATATAAATCAACTCTCTACAGCTATATATAAACTTCATCTTAAAAAGAGGGCAGGGATAATTTATGTACAAGGTACAGAGATACTAGAGCAATAGGCAGCCATAAGAAATCCTTCTAGAGAAAGACAGTGGTATGATTGATGATAAATCATTAATATAATTGGATATGACCTGTATTTTTTTTTTTTTTTTTTTTTTTTTTTATAAATCACTTGAATTCCGGGATGAATGGAGAATGAATAGAAAGAAACAGTATGCTGACTATAGCTATACTATTGCTGTGCCTTCTTGCTTAAACTTCCAATAATCAGAAGCACAGTGGTTCAGGACTATAGAATACATGAAAGCCTGGCTACACTATCAATATGTAGGGTTTTCATATCACAGAGGATGTGTATGTTCACTTTGTGTAAGCTCCCATGACAATATGTTCTGTGTGCCTACACATTTTCAGGGGAGCCAAGTGTGATAACATTTGAGCAATCTATAGCCCCACAGATGGTAAAAATTAGACAGAGAGTAGTAAACAACTTAGAATTTATTTTCCCATAGAAAAGGAAGCAGAGAGAAGTCCTTTCTAAGGTATTTTTCCATGTAGAGTCTCAGTGTCAGTTTTCTGCTCATGGGGCAATTTTTCTGTTTAAATTTTAGTCTTCGTATACTAGAACTTTGAAAATGTGCACTAGTATGTGGGAGAAACATTATAAATTTCCAGATTTTGGTGTTTATACAAGTATATAATTGTGATATTGTATGATAACAAATGTATAATGAAAAATAAACTTGAGCTGTGCAGTAGAATATAAACTAAGAGCACAGTTCTATAGATACTTTTCTGTGGTTTTCTCTCAACTGGGGAGTGCCATGTTTGGTGCACTGTAAATGCCATTATTTATTAACAGTTTGGTGATTTGCATCTTTCCAAAGTGCACACTAGTGCAGGTCTACTGTAGTGTAATCTGGGCCTAGTTTAAGGCCCCAATATTGAGTGGTGCTAAATGCCTTCAACTCATATTGACTACAGTGGAAATTGAAAGTGTGAGAATCTGTCGGGATTAAGTCCGAACATAGCATCTCTGAACTGGTCCATTATTTTATCCCTGAGAGTGTCACAGAATGAGAGTGCATGATGGGTACAGAGAACAGCAGGAAAATTAACATCTCTTCTGAAATTGCAAGGATTTTTAGAAAAGATACAGGAGTTAATTCTATATTATTTTGGGCCTTCAGAAGAAACTGTAGTTAACCTCTCCATGGCTAAGCCTATGTTCCTAGAACTCATTCTGTCTAGGGGTATCCAGTTTAATGAGCATCAAGGCACAATATAAGACCTACACATCAGGTCAAGGATTGAAAGGTTTTTCAGTGCAGTTTTCTGTCATGGAGCAGGGTACTTTTCCTTTATAGTGAAAGGCTGTTATTTTATTATTGATAGTTTTTCAAAATCTTAGGGAGCCAGATACTTGGCTATAGGTGGTAATGTAAAGTTCTAAATAAAACTATACAGGATTAGGAACAGGGGCTTGGGAAAGGAATTATGATGATCTTTTAGCTAGTTGGTTTAAAGCTAGTTCAGGGATATGATCTTTAGCCAACTTATGTATCTCTCCACACATGCTCTGAACTTTTGCCTATTTCTGGCCCTGAACAAATCTTAGTCCCTTCTGAAGGATCTAAAATGGAGGCCAAACTTGTGGTATAATGAACTCATCAAGCGACTGAGAGACAAACTCCTAATTTTTAATCCTGGCTCTGCTACTGATGTGCCAGGACTAGAAGTGGTGAGAAACGTTTCAATGAAACTGCCCCCTCTTCCAAAAAATAATGCTGATTTATTGAAAGCAAAGCTGTTCATGAAACAATGTTTAGTTCAACAAAATACCTGACTAGACAAGCGTTTGCAAAAATAGTTTCAAGATTGTTTAGACATCCCATTTCAACATTGTCAAACCACAAAGTTTCAGTTTTTCTAGTCAAAACACCTTTTAATTTTGAAAATGTACGAAATTTACACTAAAATGTGGATCATTTGATCCACACTAAAAAAAAATTGGATTTTTGGTTTGTGAAAATTTTCAAGATTTTGACTTTTGTCCTGATTTAGGATCTTTTTTTAAATGTTGAATTCTCATCTGACATGGCAAAACTAATTGCCCCCCAGACCTAGCCAGGATCTTAACTTCTCATCTAAACCATGCAATCTCATAGAAGTCTGTGGATTAAAACCATTATATCCAAGGGCAGAGTTTAGCCTGGTCTCTCGTTTTCCCCTATCTATAAAGTTGAAACAGTGCTTCTTATATATTCTGCTGGAATGGCTGTACTTAGCTAAAGCCCTAACTTGATTTTTTTTTAAAGAGTTATATGAGTTCAAATTTTATTTTATATTTTCCCATTCTTGATTAGCATGTTCCTCATTAATTTCAGGGTGCAGCTGGCAGGGCTGGCTCCAGCTTTTTTGCCACCCCAAGCGGCGAAGGAAAAAAAAAAAAAGCCGCGATCGGCAGCACTTCGGCGGCTGCTTCATTCTTTGGCGGCAATTCGGCAGCCAGTCCTTCCCTCCGAGAGGGACTGAGGGACGCGCCGCCGAACTGCCGCCGAAGACCTGGACGTGCCGCCCCCTTCCATGGGCCGCCCCAAGCACCAGCTTGCTGCGCTGGTACCTGGAGCCAGCCCTGGCAGCTGGACAATAGGAGAGGAATGTATTTGGAAATTTTGCCCATAACTAAAAGCAAGAATGGAGGCTTTTCCAAAGTCAATAGGCTTCTTTCCATTGACTTCAATGGGTTTTGGATCTGATGGGGGAGCTCATGCTAATAGTTTTTAGCCAGTTCGGGCTGACTCCAGAGGTTCATATAAGAAAACATTCTACTGCCCTTTGTATCCAGGAGGCTTTTCTGAGTGATTTTCTTTATTAATGCCAGTTTATTTGTATAACTTCCTGTCTGGTAAACAAATAGTACAAAAGTGGTGCATTGCTGAGTGAGTATGCAAAGTGGGCAAATAGAGAGTGTTTGTGGCAGCAGGCCAAGGTTAGTTCTCAGCCAGCTGATCTACTCAGGAAATGTACTAGAACAGATAATGGTCACAATGGGTTTCTTGTAGGGATGATTTATTGTCCATTGAAAAGTATTTTTGAATGGAACATTACGCTTGCTGTAAGAATTAGTGTCCTTGATTTCTTTTTTCTTCTTTCGGTGCTTATAATGTAAGAACTTGCTGGAATTATCTGCCTGGCTGTGTGTTTCAGACATGTCTCATCTGCTAGATGTGCTAGGTTTTGTGGTTGCAGACTGTGATTTTGTAATTTAATATAATATATTTTGTCAAATGCATTGTTTATCCAGGTTGCAGATCCCAAATTGGGATGGGGGGAGGGATGATACATTTAAACCAAATCTCTGCATTCCTAGTATATCCATTCTGAACACATAGTTATATATGATAGTTTTCCCTAGTGTCCCAGATTCCCACAAATCAGCAATGTAGATTTTTGTTGTATGTCAAGTAAAATGATAAGATCCTTGACGTACCTATCTGGTCAAGTCTTTGTATTCTCTGGTAATAACTAAAAGGAAACTTTTCAGTTTTCTGTCATGGAGCAGAATTCTTTCCCTTTATATTGAAAAGCTGTTCTTTTATTAATAGTTTTTCAAAATCTTAGGGTGCCAGATACTTGGCTATATTTGGTAATGTAAAATTCTAAATAAAACTATACAGGATTAGCAACGGGGGCTCGGGAAAGGAATTATTATGATCCCTTAGCTAGGTGGGGTGAAAGCTAGTTCAGGTATAAGATCTTTATCCAATATATGTATCTTTCCACACATGCTCTGAACTTTTGCCAATGTCTAGCCCTGAACCAATCTTAGTCCTTTTTGAAGAATTTAAAATAGATGCCAAATGTGTGGTATAAGAAACTCATCAAGGGACTGGGTTTCCCTTGGTTTCTTGGTTCCATTAAAGCTTTGGGTTATCAAGGTTCTGTAACCTCTGATGCTGAAAAAGCAAAAACAGGATTTTCACATTTTAGTAAGAAATGTGAAATCCATCCAGCCATCAGAAATCTTCTGTTTTCTTTGTGTTGGACTCTGTCCTTGAAAATTAGCTGTTAGCCTTACTTCCCAGACTAGTCGTAATAGTGTGCATATAGTTAAAAGTTGTCTAGGTCTTGGCTCAGTCCAGTTTCTGGTGTCCACATGACAAAATACATCAAGATAACTGGCAGTAATTGGCATTCTATCGGACAATCTCAGCAGACAGGGCAAGGACAGCATGGGCATGGGAACTGAACTTGTCTATCCTTTCTCTGCTAAAGGTAATTCTGCCAGATCAGGGTTAAAGCAAATTGAAGGGTATCTGAGTGACAGCTAGAGACAGATGTCCCTTTAAAAAAAAATCCACCCAACAGGTCCAGTACAGTCTGAACGAGTTTCCCTGCACTACCCTGCCAAAGACATTCTGAAACCCAGTTTTCCATAAAGTAACTTGAAAAGAATACAGAGAAGAACCTGGTGCATCCAGAAGCATGCACCTTGCAAGCCATTTTAATTTGTTCCCAGAGCTTATATGTCAGCAGGAATATCCTGGAACTATTATATAACATGCTCACCTCTTCCCCTTTATTTTTTAAAGAACAACAAAGCTTTTTGAAAAGTCCATGCATGTAAGGAAGAGAATGAGTTATTGGTCATGAGAAACAGCCACAGTGATTCTACCTATATTTCTCGTTCTGCATTGTGGCAGGGTAATTCAGACTCAGCTGTCAGAAAGATGCTAACTACATCCACACTTCCCCTTACTGTATGTCAAGGCTGATTCCCCCCTCTGGCACTTTGAGTGCAGAAGGTGGGGGCCCGCAAGGATTCTAAAAATTAATACTTGCCACTCCAGGCTTGCATTAAATGCCCAAAGTTACAGTTTTTCTCTGATCTTGGATTGGTAGATGCTGCCACCACCCAAGTGCAGAACTCCTTTGAGAACCCCGAAAGGCACACTTGGGAATTCTTTCCTGTGGGGTACCCTCAAGCCCTTTCACCTCTGCTGCGGGGAAGAGCTGAGAAAGGGGGGGGGGAGGAAATCAGCTGTTGCCATCAGCTAATAAAACAACATGCACAAACCTCTTAAGACACAAAAATCCAATTCTGTTCTTAAGGTAAATTTTATTAATTAAAAAAGAAAAAGAAAAAAAATACATCTGGGAACTTAGGCTTTTGCTAGATTTATTTAAAAAAAACTACAAGGATTAAGCATTAAGGATAGTTTTTTTTGACATCCAGCTTAAAGGTTACAAGCAAAACAAAGTCACGTGGGGTTAGCACAGAGGAATCCACAAGCCATAAAGAAATAAAAGAAATAAATCTAATTGTGTCTTCCCAGACATTTCCTGATCTACTTACATATCTGGGGTTTTAAATGAGTAGTTTCTAGGTATACTGATGATTTTTCAGACCTGGCCCAAAGCTTCTTACAGCATAACTGCAGCCCTGTCTGCCTCTCCCTGGAGAACAACAACAGACAGACAAAGGGGGAGTCTTGTTTCAATTTTAAAAAGTTCTACCCTTCCCATTGGCTCTTTTGGCCAGATGCCCACTCACTTCCTTTTACCTATGCATCACAGTGAGACATTTTAACCCTTTACAGGTAGAGCAATTAGAGAACAGCTACTAAGAGGGATTTTATAGCTACTGGCTGGCTCAGTGTCCATAAAAGGGAGCTCCCCCCTCCTTTATTTATCACATTATATATTGGCTTGCTTCTCATCAGGCTTAGCAACAGTGATGGTTGCTGTACCATATGGTGGTCCCGATTCTCAACTCCAACACAGCTTGGGCTGTCATTTGCATTGGCACAAAATGGGTATAAATGCTACCAAATCAGAATCACTACCATTCACACTGTGTTTTTTTAAACCTTCATAGGCACTGATATAAATGGCTATGCAAGATGCAAAGCAATAGAGAAGCAGATTCTAGGGTTTTATTTCTGTTCTCAATGAAATCAATGAGCATTTTGCCATCATGTTCAGTGGCAGCAGAATCAGGCCCAACACACTGATTAGACGTAATGGAATAATCATAACCAGCCAGATTTGGTAAGTCAGTATTTTTGATATTATTGGAGCACTTGAAGCCCCCAGTTGGTTGATTTTTCCACTGCAAAACCAGGGGACAAAACATCTACTTCCCATACCTCCATTTCTCTCTGTCGCAATTCCCTTTGGAGTTATGCACTCATGAGGTCTTGAAAGGTGACCACTTATGCATTAAGAAGAAGAATTAGGACTGAATTGTATTCCAGCGGCTCATTCTCCCTCTTTGATTGATCTGTATTCAGCATCCACAGCAACTGGAAAGTGATGATCTTCCAGTCACATGATTATGCTCAGGTTTTTCTTTCTTTGCTTCACATAGCTGACTAGAGGCCGCACTCACACCATACATTTTTTTTGTATGATACAGAGTCAGTATTAATTCACATTTTAATTACATGCATTTCCCAAATCCAAGCATGCATTAAGTAAATGAGCTAATGATAAAAGATATTTTTGAGGCTACAGTCGGAGCACTAACAGGGCTGACACGGGAGCAGAAGTGACCCAGCACAGCATTTCTGCAAGTGCAATAGTGTACTCTGTAGCTTCTGTGGTGCTATTGCAAAGATTTTTGTCAGGATTGGTTTTAAAAAGGTACTGTCAGATTTTCTTCCAGATACATTTGGATGCAACTTTTCCTATAGACATACTGAGGGAAACAAAATACACACCTTTTCAGAGATATATGCAATAGTATTTAAAGGTGGGTCAGTGCGGGATGTACATACATGTAAGCAGATATATATTGCAGATCTGGTCAACGTTTTCCAAATTTCAAGTTTAACTATTTTTTATTGCATGATCTACTTTGCAATTATTTTGGGGGGAGTAGAGGGTATTTGCAGTTCACTATACAGCTGGTTTGAAGTGTTTCAGTAATTGAAAGACGTTGATGCTTTTCAAAATTAAAAAAAAAAATCAGTAAAAGGGGTTTTGTTTTGTTTTTTAATTCTCACAATTTTTTTTTCCAGCCTCCTTTAATATAGAGACACCTGCAAAGATTGTATTGGACATTCTGCAAATAAGGACTTGTTACTGTGTTTGGAGATATGTCTGCAAGTGCCAAGTTCTGTTCTTAGTTATACGGGTTTTAACCAAAACCAGTTTCTCTTCAGTAACACACACCAAAATCTCAGAATGATTAAAAATACATAAATACAAATTAATACCCTGATCTCCAGGAGTACTGTTTATTTTAGTTTGTTAGCATAATAAATCAACAAGAGGTGGTGCCTGCCGCAGACCTCTATCTACAATCCCAGACCCACTATTTCTTTATAATCTTGAAGAGCAGTGACTATAATAAGAGAAACACAATTAGTCCAAACTCAAGGAGAGTCACCCTTCTAGTTATCCAGGCTAGGGAATTTACTTGTGGGATACCTTGGTGGCATCTCAGCTCTCTAGCCAGGCTCAGGCGAGGTTAGCACATTACAGAGTTTCTAATTTGAAGGCAAACAATGCCAGCTTGTTTAACCCTACTGATCCCGGATTAATCTCTATGGTAGACACAGAGGTGTAATAGGGTTAATGCTCACAGACCAGCTTTGTATGTGGCACTGCCTGTCCAGAATTGTTTCTGCACTAAATCCTGAAGGGCTAGTATACCACATCACAAATACTATATCTCCTTCAGTCCATTAATTATGGATTTGTAATAGACAGCAGAATTTTACCCCAGGTGCTGGTACTCTAAAAGGAGCATAGTTTTTGTTTGGTTGTTTTTTGGACAAAAGTATATAGTTCTAGTTAATGTGCTAATATCTGAAAATTGCATATGGAATCCATTTTAGGAGCATAGTGTAATCCTTACTTTAGGAAGAATTCTTTTACTTCTTGCTGTTCAGCCAAGATATATTTCCAGAGTGAGTTCACTGGCAACATGTCATGTGCTAATCCACAGTTCCTGGTATGAATATTTGCATACTGGAACATTGTGTTAATTTGAGACATTCAACAGAGGAGTTTGGTTCTATGAACAAAATATAGCCAGGTTGTGGCAGGTATAATCTTAATGTCAATGAGGGCTCTATGTATAAATTGGCAGCAATATAGCCTTTAAAACACATATTCTTGGAAGAAATCTCAGATGGGAAGGTTTTGATCCTGTGTGTTAACATTTCATATTCTAAGTAAATTTAAAGAGCACAAGGCAAAGTCAACCAGAGCCAACGGACATTCTGGAAATCAAGCACTTATGATCCTGCAAGTTATTTTGCCTAATCTTTAGATATTATCCATTCATTAATACTATGCAAAATTGCCACTGAATATGGAAGGTTTTATTACAAAAGTAATTATCTCATTACTAATACACATTTTATGACATCGGAGGACCCAAATTTGCCCAGGTGTAAGAGATTGCAGGATCTTATTGATTTTGTGATAAAGCAACTACAAGTCTCGAATAACAATGGAAATCATGTACTGAGCATTGTTCTCAATGTGCTATAAGTCACAGCCTAATAATTCAGTTTACTTTCCAGTAATTACCTGTGGACTTTTAAATTATTCCCTAGCTCTTGATGTTCATTAGTCACTGGAAATGAAAATGGCAAGGAAACCAATAGTGCATAATTTGGAACAGTTTGAATGTTTATGGATTTCTTAGCATGATGAGAAAATTGTAGTACTGCTGCTCCTTCTCCTGGATCAATATAGACACATATTAGGAACCATAACAACAGTCTTCTCAAGGACAATCATTTAACAACATTGGAAGTAGTGCTGGTACTACTGATTTTTTTACGTTTCCATTAGTGAGCATGAGAAATGGCAAAAAAATTTTTTTAACCAAAAACATAAAGCACACTTTTGAGAAACCGCTTTTGGCACAAATATTTGATTATTTTAAATCTATATCCACTGATATTTAATGAGATGGCTCTAAGGTCTTAGCTGTTCTGGTCTGATACTTCTCTTAATTTTATGACCTTACAGATGACAATTTCTATTCTCGCTGAACTTTGGCTACAATTCCACAGTGTAAGAGAAAATGTCAACCAGAAAAAGTTTCATAGCAACTTAAAGCAGCTTTGACAAGCCTCCCCCCACCCTAAACTGAGGTGTCATAATTAAATGGTGACTCACTCTTCCTATGTAAACACATTAAGATGGCCTTGATTTGACATATCTATATAATTGTATTAAATTGAAGATTCAAATGAATCAGTTCAACAGTTGACATATCCCATCCCTCAGAAATAGCTTATTAGCATGTAAGATATTTTTTTAAAAAAATCAGTGCTTCAAAATTACTTAAATCAGATTGAGTTTATTTTTTTTCAGACTAATAATATTTTAAGATCTGGTTTAACATAAAATCCATAAAAAGCAAACAGAAAAATGTAATGTGCTTATTAATTTTAATTCAGTTTCTAACAGAATAGGTCTTATTTTCTTCTTGCACCAAAGGTGCTGTGTACACTTAAAAATGTAGTCCCCTGTTTCTGCAAATGGATTGATACAGCTACAGAACGGGGTTCTTAGCCTAAATTCAGAAATAGTTTCCTTTGGTTTCAACAATGAAAAACAATTCTATAAGACCATAGGGTAGTGTAAGCTAATATGCCAGAGCTGCTTTGTAATAGATTGCCATGGATTTTATTGTAGTGGGGCCATTTTTATAAGCTTTAATAAGTGTTATGAGCAAGGTTAAACCTTGTTGTGGATTGAGGTTAAACCTCATTGAGATTGATGGGTGTGAACCAGGGCCAGCTCCAGGCACCAGCCCAGCAAGCAGATGCTTGGGGCGGCCAACGGAAAGGGGCGACAGGTCCAGCTCTTCAGCGGCAATTCAGTGGCGAGGACCTGCCGCCAAATTGCCGCCAAAGAATAAAAAGCCGATTGCTGCTTTTTAAAATTTTTTTATTGTTTTCACCGCTTGGGGCGGCAAAAACGCTGGAACTGGCCCTGGTGTGAACACATCCTTCAGTTAGCATAACTGTAAGGATAAGCCCACACCTAGGAAAAAAGAGTTGGTGAACTTGCCCAGGAGTTTTTGCTGAGTATTGTTTTGGGTGAATTGTGTGTGTGAGGGAAGGGAAAACTGAAAAACACCAAAACCGAGAACAGAGAGAGAGAGAGAGAGAGAGAGAAATGCAAAAGCAAAAAGCAGGAAAGACAAGCAGTAGCCTGAGAGCACAGTGTGATGCTGGAAAGAGCTAAGAGCACACTTTGGAGTTAGCTAAAGAGGCTTGGGGCTGTAAACTAAAAGACTGCTCCTTTAGTCCTTTGTGCCTGCTGTGTTCAAACAAGCAGGACTTTGTAAATAAAAAAGATTGAATAAACAAAATATCAGACTTCACCAGTTCCTCCTTTTAACTGGAACATCCCAGGGCCACGAACTTTCACTAGCTGCTTGATTCATAAACATTCAAATCTGTCTTCACTATTGCTTGATTGGAATAAGCAGATTCCATTCAAAACTTCTCATCTAGTTCATATTGTACTCTAAATATGAACACACTTGGCAAATACATTGTCCCAATTAAAAAACAACAACAGAAAAACAAAACAAAAAAATGCAGAAACAGAGGTAGTCTATTTCTGTTTAAAATTAAGGGGATCTCCCTTATGAATGGTCATAACTAAGAAGTGAGCCAGTGAGGGAAAGAACATTCAACTTCCCTTATTTGCTGGAACATGAGTACCATATAGGCAAACAATAAATGGATAGCCATTTGTTGTGTTGGTCACAGCTGAATATGAATTTTGATCTCATATGGTGGTGAGCATTAGCACTGACCCAATTCCCACACAGTGGTGTCTAAAGTGCTACACTTGTTTTCCCTGTTGCTCAATGAGGAAACAACTATGATGCCTATGGGTATGGTACTTCTATTATTGTACTGCAGGTAAATAGTGATCTAGTAACTATTCTTGTCCATTGTAATGACATGAAAAATTTCTACTACAGAGCTTTAAAAAATTACAGATTAGCTAGTTTTGAATTCTGTCAGCTGATGTCCACCTAAATGCCCATGAATATATGAACGGCCAGGACCACCACAGTTGTACTTTACTTCTGTAATTGCTATATGTAAAACTGTAGTAATATCAATATATCAGGCAATCACTATTACCAGTTGCGTAAGGAGCACTCTGTAGGAAGATTTCATATTTTCTTTTTTCTCTCACTGGCATGTGGGGAGCAGTGAGGAGACACAAACCTGGGATAGGGGAGATAAGCTACCTCTAACAGTCCATCTATTGTTTTTTTCTGATTATGTGACAGAACAGAAGAAGGCAGTTGTCGACATGGTAAACATTTAACTGTGGTGTGTCCAAAGATTTCCCCAAAGATGGGTGTTTTTTTCATATATTCTTTAATGATCTGGAAAAGGGGAATGAGAACTAAGATGAACAAAATATGTAAGTAACACATTATTATTTAATATGTTCAAGGCTAGAAACAACTGAGGAACTTCAGAGGGACCTAACAAAGCTAGATACATTGTCAGCACATAGGCAAATGGCATTCGATCTTAAGAAATAGAAGGCAGTTCACATTGGAAGAAATAATTTGAGTTAACCATAAAGATTGCTAGGTTCTAAATTTAATTTAGCTGTTGCCACTTTGGACAAAAGAGCCAGACATCATTGTGGACAGCTCAATGAAAATTTTGGTCAATCGGCAGCAATAGTGAAAGAGAAAAAAAGAAGTTAGTATGGAATAGAAAATAATTCTGAAAATATTGGAATGCTATAATATGAGTTGAATACTGAGCTCACATATGGCTACCCAATTTTATAAAAGATATAGTGGAAAAAGATACGCAGAAGGAGACAACAAAAAATGATTAATGTCAAGGAAAGACAAGCATGTGAAGCAATACTGAAATTCACTGGGCTGTTCAATTTACAGAGGAGATTAATAAAGGAAATGAGTTCCATACACTGCATAATTCACTTATGGAGTTCACTGCCGTAAAATATCAGAGTCAAAGATTTAGAAAAGCAGTTGACTGGCATATAATGAATCCACAGATACATTAGAATAAAGAGTAATAGAGCCCAGTTTTCAGAGGTGCTGAGGACTTTCAGCCCTTTTGTGCTGCTCTTCTGCTGCAGAAGTGCTAGAAATCAAGTGGAAGTGCCTTAACTGCAAGTCCCCCCCAAGTATGGGGCATCCCTCAGTGGTATGAAGGTGATGCAGGGACTCAATCTGCCCGCCTCATCTTGAGGCAGCGGAAGGGATGTAACTGGGGGAAAGCAAGCACACTTTCAGAGCCTGCGGACACTCATTCTTCCTTGTCACTGCCTGCCCTTGGGGTTCTAGATGTATGCTTGATCAACCCTGAAGCCTGCTCTAACTTAGACTGCAGAGTCGGGGTTCCCCAATGGTAGCCTAAAGCCATCTTTGTTCCCTGCCTTGGATCCTGGACTGTGTACAGCGTAGCCAAACCCAAGAATAGACCCATATTTTGTGATACATGATGCTCAAGTAACACAACACTGGAGCCAAAATGTCTAGAGAATTTACTTACATATGTACATATAAGCAATATTAAGATTGAATGTCTTGGTTTGTCATGGCAGAAAGTGACAGTTACAGTGAACAACTTGGGCAAAAAATTGTCTGAAGGGAATTTAGCCCTGTCTTTAATTTGATCTATTTCCCTTACTTATGTCTTCTACTGCATTTCAAATGCAAGCCAGGAAGACTAAAAGACTCTCAGAAATGCTAAAACTTGTGTTCAAATGCATGTGTGCCACTCCCTTTGAAGTCAATGAGGCACACATTTAATCTGAGGGCAAATTTCAGTTTTTCCAATTGCCCTTTTGAGTGTCAGCTACTTCATCATTTCACTTTTCTGAAACACACACACACACACACACACTTTTATTTTTGATGGCCTTGCTCCAACTTTTCTTTACAATTAAAATTGTATGATAAGCCCTTCAAATCTGTGAAAATCCATTTGTTCTCATTGTGAAGAAGAGGAGGAAGTTCAGTGGTTTAGGCTGGCAGTAGATATCAAGTCCTCTGACAAAAGTTTTCTGTGCCAATCATTGTCCCTATTTTGCTCCCTGGAATCTGTCTGGCACCTGTAGAGTAGTTATGTTATTTTACAAGACAGAGGACAATGTTCTATGGGAAGCTTTTAAGAATAACTCATGTAATTCAGTTTGCTTAATGTCAAACAAGGGTCCATACTACAACAGAAGTACTCTAAATGTCAACACAAATCAATTTTGAAATGTCAAACTGACATTAATGAAAACCCAGCTCTCTCACCATGAATGCCCTCCTAATTCATAATAAATGTTACAGCATCTTACATCACAACCATTTTATAACACAGGAAATACTTCCAGCTGAACTCTTTATTAGGGATTCAGTTTCCTAATTCAGTTGAATCATTTACAAGCCTACCCATTATAATGACAAAAATGTGTGTTCAAACAGATAATATAGGTATAAAATATACATTTGCAAAACAAGGCTATGCAAAGTCTTTCATAAAATGCTACAAATTCTTGAACAGTCTTGAAATGATAGATTTAATGAAAAGAGACGTTTAAAGGAAACCTGGACAATCACATAAAAAATTAAATCCAAACAGCGCATGTATGTATACACGTACACATTTCTTATTTATATATATATATATACACATAAATTAGAACTAGTCAAATATGGAAAACCTTTCCCACTAATACCTGTTAGAATTTTTTAATGTGTTTCAGCGATGCTTTCCTCCCTGCCATAGTGTTGTTCCACAAATATTTGAGCAATTCACCTGTACTGGCACAGATTTCAAAGGTGAAAGCATGAGTGTTCATGAAAAAATAACTAAAAATTCATTAAATGCAAAGTTATTCTTGCCAGAAGTGCTGGCATGCTCAGTCCAGCCACAGTTCAGTAATATAGGTTAACACGTGCCTCACTTTAAGTACAGGAGTTGTCTTAATGAAGTAAAAATTTGTATTTAAGTGCCATGCTGAATCATGGAACGGAGACCATGAGGTGCACCTGGCCAAACATAGCAAAGCAACAAAGCTTTCATTTTGAATATTTTTGATTAACCCATGGAGAATTTTTGAAGAGGTACTCACTGAATAAATTTGATTTATGAATAAGAATAAATTTGAGGCTATCACAATCTGCTTGCAAACAGTCTTCCAGCAGTGAACGAACTTAAATTCATTGAATGAATGATTCATTACAAATTATTCACTCAGCTGTAATAGAAATATATAGTGTATACACCAAATACTCCCTGACTAACAAAGAATTTGTCACGTTACTCCGTGAAAGAGGGTTGACTGTGTCCATCACAAGTGACATAGTTGTGCTTTGTAAATATATACTGTGATGTTGTACTCCATATGTTTTATGGAAAGATGCTTATGAGTGTAAATATGATGTAACTGGAATATGCTTTATGCAAACGGTCTATTGTAAGATATCATAACAAAGGTTATAACTTACTGAATATATTCCTCCTATTTGTATGTATGTATCATTCTTGTATCTGAAGCTAGAAATATAAAGTATAACTCTGGGGTCCTATTGTAATTATGCAAAGTGTGGGCCATTGATGATGGTTTAGAATCTTGATGACTCCCATAGACTAGGACAATTAGTTATAAATGGCCCTGTTTACTTGCAAGCTTTCCTGTGTTCCTGTAAGCCAGCCCAGGAAGAATGGAGGCTGGGAGGTCTCACAGGATATGTGACCATGTCACATGATGCTGAAATCCATCTTAAATCTGGTACTTTTCCATTTAAAAGAAGTGGTGGGGACCCAGTGAGACAAAAGATTCCCACCTTGGGCCAAAGCTATAAAAGGGGGTGGAACAGAACAAAGGGGGCTGCCAGTCATGAGAACACCCCTGTTTTCTACCTAAGATGTCTGCTGGAACTAACAAGGACTGTACCGGGGAAAGGATTGGGCCCAGACTAGAAAGGAGTATAGTCTGTGAAAGAAGCTTATTGGAACCACTCTGATGGTGAAATATACCTGTATTCCTTTTCTTAATGTATTAGACTTAGACTTGCTTGGTTTTGCTTTATTTTGCTTGGTGACTTACTTTGCTTCTGTCTGTTATTACTTGAAACCACTTAAATCCTACTTTTTATTCTTAGTAAAAGCACTGTTGTTTATTCTTGAACCCAGAGTAAGTGATTAATACCTGGGAAGCAAATAGCTGTGCATATCTCTCTATCAGTGTTATAGAGGGCAGACAATTTATGAGTTTACCCTGTATAAGCTTTATATAGAGTAAAACGGATTTATTTGGGGTTTGCATCCCATTGGGAGCTGTGTCTGGGTGCTGGAGGCAGGGTATCTACTGAGCAGTTTTTGGTTAAAGTCTGCACCTTTGGGGGCATGGACCAGACCTGGGTCTGTGTTGCAGCAGGCTAGCATGTCTGGCTCAACAAGGCAAGGTTCTAGAGTCCCAAGCTGGCAGGGAAAACAGGCTCAGAGGTAATTTCAGCACATCAGGTGACAGTCCCAAGGGGGTCTCTGTGACTGAACCCGTCACATATACATCTAGGAACAAAGAATGTAGGCTATACTTGCAGGATGGGGGACTCTATCTTAGGAAGCAGTGACTCTGAAAAAGATTTGGGGTTGTGGTGGATTATTAGCTGAACATGAGATCACAGCATGATCCTGGGATGCATAAACAGAGAAATCTCAAGCTGAAGTGGAGGTTATTTTACCTCTATGTTTGACACTGGTGCAACCACTGGTAGGATACTGTATCTAGTTCTGGTGTCCACAGTTCAAGAAGGATGTTGCTAAATTGAAGAGGGTTCAGAGAAGAGCCATAAGAATGATTAAAGGAATTAGAAGACATGCCTTATACTGACAGACTCAAGGATCTCAATCTATTTATTTTAGCAAAGAGAAGGTTAAGGGGTGATTAAATACAATCTATAAGTATCTACATGAGGAACAAATATTTAATAATGTGTTTTTCAGTCTAGTAGAGAAAGATATAACATGATTCAATAGCTGGAAGTTGAAGATAGACAAACTCAGACTGGAAATAAGGCATAAATATATAATGGTTTGAGTAATTAACTATGGGAACAAGTTACCAATGGTTGTGGTGGATTTTCCCTCACTGAATTAAATCAAGACTGGATGTTTGTTTAAAAGCTATGCTGGGGGGGTCTATTTTGGGGATGGTCTATGGCCAGTGTGATATAGGAGGTCAAACTAGATGATTACAATGGTCCCTTCTGGCCTTGAAATCTATTTTAGATTAGTGAATCTATTATTTGCCTATCCACTGTCTGGTGTGGCATTAAATGTATTTTTAAAGTGGTTTGTGGATTGTTAAAAATATATCATTTAGAGATTTTCACAAAAAAACAATGACTCTATTTCCTTGACATAGACACTCATTCACCCCGTCCCCCAAAAGTTGCTATGGGATTTAGCACAGGCTGGGCAAATAGTGCAATATATATAGAGATAGTAGATATTGTGAATGTGACCAACTGGTTCACTTTGCTGGTATTTCCCACACTTTTATTTGTGAACATGTAGGTGAGTATGTTTCAATTTGCAAGAAATTATGTACAGAGAGAGCATGATACCTAGCTATAATCTAGGGGCAGTTTTAACAGCCATATTCCCCAAGCCACAATAGATCACCAGGCACTTCCATTTCTCCCCTGCTATACCACCATTCAGAGGAGTCTGTCACATATGTTAGGGCAAAAAGATACAGAAGCTCAGGGCAGGTCTACAATTTAAAATGCTGCATCGGCACAGCTGCTGACAAGAGAGAGCTCTGAGCTGAGATGGGGAAAGCAGGAGATAAGAAACAGCATTCTATCAGAAAAGAAAAAAAAAAGGAGAGACCAGGGAAGAGAAATGACCTAGGATCTGACCCCTTGCAGAGCAACCTAATTATATATTATATTATATATTTCTTAAGAAGATTCATTTTAACAGCTCTCTTCGTACTAGTAAAGACAGGCATAACAAGATCCAAAGCCTGGAAGTTGCAGCTAGAAAAAATCAGACAAAATCAGGGATAAACTTTTGACAGTGAAGGTAATTAACCATTGGAACAGCTTATCAAGGAAAGTAATAAATTATCAGGCATTTGAAGTAGTTCATTTGGGGTTGAATGTATTTTTTAAAAGAGATTTTTAGTTCCACGACACATTATTGTAGTTACTGGGTGAAATTCTATGGCCTGCGTTATGCAGGAAATCAGGTCATATTATCATAAATGGTCCCTATGAATAAGAAGATATTGATTTATGAATAAAATTAATTTTTCAGGCTCAAACGATGATAAATCTCAAAATGTGGATGTCCCTATTGTGGAAGTAGTAGTATTTGCCATAAGATCTACTACATGAGAGGTCACTATGTCCAGAACAGCATACGATTAAACATTAAAATTCTGTAAAGTTTCTTTGGCCCTATTCAGTTCTATTGGAAGCTGTGTTTCCTCATCCACCGATGGAGGCAGTAATCACAGAGTGAATGATACCTTCAGCATGGGAAAGAGATGGAATGTGAATGATCAGTGATGTCCTTTGTCACTCCTGATTTTTGCTTTAATAATGGAACCCTTGGTTAGTTCTTAAGTGATCATCCACACATTTAAAGGTTTTACTTCAGAATTAACAAAACAGCACTCTTTTTGGATGATATTCTGCTCTTAATCTCGCAGCCTGAAAAATTCTTTACTTGCCGGAAAATTTGTTTACTTGCAAAACATTTTAAATAATTTCTGGGTTTAAATTGAACACGTCCTCATTAAAAATTCTGCCTCTTTACATGACAGATTTCAGAATTGAAGGTTTTAAGGCATGATTTCTCTAGGGTCTACATCTCGTATATCCTATCTAGGGAATCAAAGTATCCAGAAACCTTGACTTTTCTTTTTTTTTAAAGAGTTTTACAAATATTTTAGCTTTGATTTATTATGTTTGCCTTTACTGTGGAGAGAGCAGTATGTGGATAGATGGTAGTGATACACCTCAGGTAACCCAGGAAGTGTCATAATGCCTTTGTGCAGTGCAGTTTAGGATTGATTTGGAAGCAAGGGATCTTCCACCTCCCACCACTTTCATCTGCTTTCAGCATGAGAGAGCCTTATTGGTGCCCACTGGGGGAAATCCTCATAACTGACAGCCACTGACAGCATAAGTGCTCTGCTCCAGGCTCTACAAGTCCTGCTCTTTTCCTCTGCAGTCTAGCACCTAGCATACCCATCCTTGCTTATTTTGAGTGCCCAATCCCTTATCTTCTGGACACGCACAGTATACACTGATCTGCTGCCTTCAGAGAAGCAGTGCACCCTGGTTCGCCCCTCAGTTCAACAGTGTGTTTAGTGCAAGGCCCTTGGTAGTTCCTATAGTAAAACCAAATATAAATGTATTTAACACAGCTCAAGAGAGATCCAAAAGAGTGGCAAGTAAAAGGAGACTCCAATTACAGATAGAAGAAAAATATAAAATGCCTTCTAGAGTCTATACTTATTACTTCATAAGAACATACGAACAGCCATACTGGGTCAGACCAAAGGTCCATCTAGCCCAGTATCCTGTCTTCCAACTGTGGCCAATGCCAGATGCCCCACAGGGAATGAACAGAATAGGTAATCATCAAGTGATCCATCCTCTGTCGCCCATTCACAGCTTCTGACAAACAGAGGCTACAGACACCATTCCTGCCCATCCTGGCTAATAGCCATTGATGGAGCTATCCTCCATGAACTTAGCTAGCTCTTTTTTGAACCCTGTCTAACTTCCCTGTCTAATAATATATTTCTCACCCAATGGTCAGTCTTTACGGCACTTATCTAATCCAAGGAGCTGGACCCACTTCTCATGAGACACACGCTGCACAAGTATTGCCTCTATAACGGATAGCATCTTTGTGCCTTTTCTTCTTCCCCTATGCAGTCCCAGATGTTTTGTCTCTTTTCATAATAATAATCAGAGTGTTTCATTAACTTCAGCTCAGCTGTGGGGTCCCCTATTCAAATCCTAATAAAGTCAAAAACCAGGGTGGTGACTGACCTCCGAATCACTTTTTTATTACTAGGGAACTCAAGTATTTTGTGTTGGCAAAAAAGGCCCATAACACTTAGTGACAATGGAGCCAACCTCTTTCCTTCCCATATAAGAAGAATGCATGCCCTTTTTTCTGACTAAAACCTCATCTAATTGGCAGTGAATTCCAACCCAGTGATTTTTAAACACAATTTGAATCTGACAGAAAGTTAATATAGCTTTAAAATTCAGAACGTATCTGGCATCTTTCACCCCAGTTCATACTAGTCTTTAAGCAGGCTTGGCGCTTGGGACATCATTAGAATATTTCAGATGCTAACTAGTACAGGTGTAATGACTTTAGGCAGAGGTGTGGGTAACTAAAGTTATAGGGTGTTTTATAGAGCTGGTCAAAACTTGAAATTTCCATTCCATTTTGAAATAAAAAAAAATATATTTCCTGTAAAATTAAGTATTTGAAAAGTCAAAATCAGAATTATATAATTTCATTCTAATCTAAAAAAACAAATTTATGAATGAACTTAGTTTTGAAATGAAAAAAAATCAAAATGATCTATTTTTACCAGGACACTTTCATTTCCCCCCCAAAACAATATTTCATCAAAATTGATACTTTCTTGTGGAAAGTTAATGGAACTTAGTTTATGCTGACTTTATGACTTCGTTGGGGCTCTGTATACGCATAGGAGTCTGCATGTATGGAACAACTTGAAGGATGGAGGCCTTAATATTTTTCAGAATGCATCCCCATTAAAAAGAATTTTGTTTATTCTGTCTTGATTAAACAAATCATTGACACCCACTCTCGTTTGTTTAGCTTGCAAGTAGAAATCCCAGTGGGTAAGTATGCCCTCCCAATGATGTGGAGTATCCTGTATTTTCAATTAGTGTTGTGTAGGTTTGCAAAATCCTAATCTCAGGGGGGTCCTGAAGGGTGCCATTTCAGATTGGGGTGTGTGTGTGTGGCAATTTAAGAGTTATTCCAGAGGCTATTTGGGCACCTGAAAACTCTTGGTTTTTTTGCAGATAATAATTTAGATACAGTGCTCCTGTCAGATAATAATTTCTAATTCCTATATAAAGAAAGAAAATTAAATAAATATTAGACCCATGCAGCTCTAATACTAACATGTTCTGACATCTTGTGTCAATTCACTTAAGGGACTGGTTAGGTTTAAAATCGTAATGTATATTCTTACTTTGTTACTAACTCTTGAATACAACAATTGAAACAATTGTAGAAAAATCTAGATTACTTTCTATCACTTTTTTGCTCTTCTTTAAGCTTGGAATAGATCATTTAATCTTTGGAAACATCCTATTATGGCAAGACCCTGTGAGTTTAGACTGCACCTGCCTGGGGCTCTAGGGGTGTTACCCTACTACAAATAATAGACTAGAAACTGACTTTAAACAGGAGTGAAATTGACACTTTCAAGTCACTTATAGTATTGCCAATCCCAAATATTCAAAAATCATGAATCAGGCTCACCAAAAATCATGAGATTGCATTTAAAATAATGTGATTATGTAAAAGTAATAGAGTTGGTGTACTTTTTATTTACATTCTGCTTTTTGAGCCTTTAGGATGCACTAGGGTCACATTTTGAAGCTTTCCCCATAGCCACAAGGGCTAGAAAATTCATTTTTCTTTAAGAATGAAGGCTGAAATAATCACATATCACTTGACTCCAGGAACTGGGGCTTTAAGGAAAACAATAATTATCATGAGTCCCATGACAAAATCATGAGAGTTGGCAAAGGCTATTTTCTTTCCAGAAGGGTCTTAAACACAACACTAGAGTGTTTGATTGAGTTGCAGCTTTCACAGGAGAATATTTTAAACTAAACACCACGAAAATTCCACATTTTAAAATTGAGGGGAAAAATGAGACTTCTGAGGTATATTGTGGCCACTGCAGGCAGGAAAGGAAAATAAACAGGCACAGGAGCTCTGGGCAGCTCTTCCTCTTGAAAGAAAGTTGGAGGATCGAATCTTCTAGTCCTTAATCAAATAAAACTTCTATCGCCATCAGCGCCTACACTCAGAGATATTAACATGTGTTTAATAACTATACCCTCCATACTTAAATATCTGAGCCATCTTATCCACAATTACACATCTTATACACATTGGCTCAGGGATTACATTTTCTGTCATATGCAGAACAATGCTGAGCACAGTGAATAATACAAATCATGACAATAATCATCAACTTTATGGACTCTGTTGATGCAGTTTCTGATCTTTGTTCTGGAATTGCCATAAATAGAGCTGAAACCCTAAGAACTTGAGGTATAATCACATCTGATACTCATACGACACTTTCTCATTCCTTCCTTTTCTCAGACTCAGAACAAAAAATGACAAAACAAAATGTTTTTCAGTTAAAATCTGAAATTACACAGCAGGCATTGCTGTACAACTCAGTGTAGGGCAGAATCTGCCATCCATTGAGAGTTAAGTGCTCTTCTCTCATCTGACTCTAATTTTCTTTCTGTCTTTCTTGACTTCTGTGCTGCATTTCATACTGTCAACCATGACATCCTTCCCAATCGCCTGGGACCAATTGTTGGAGACTCAGGGAACTGGCCTTCTTGGTTTTGCTCCCATCTGAGCCTCTTTTTTGCAGCATGCAGCAGAGAGAGAAAGACTGCTCCAGTAGATAGGGAGGTAGCCCTGAGTAGGAGACCTGGGTTCTACTCCCCCCTGCCCATGGACTTCCGGTATGACCCCAGGTCAGTGTCATAGGGACAGAGTTTCAAAGATTTTTAGGCACCCAAAAATGCAGCTAAGCATCTAGTGGGGTTTACAAAGCACCTAACCTTCTAGCACTTTTGAAAATCCCAGTAGGTGCCTAAATACCTTTGAAAATCTGGCCTTTCGTCTGTGTCCCTCAGTGCCCCATCTGTAAAATGGGGATAATAGCACTGCTCTACCTCACGGAGGGGCTGTGATGTGAGGCGCTCAGATACTATGGCGATAGGGCAACATAAGTACCGCAGGTAGAGTGGGAACTTCTCTATACCACTGCTATCCCTTCCCTGGGTTTTGGCCCCTTTTTTTCACCTATCCCATTCACATCTCCCTCTTTTCTGAATGTAACCTTGGCTCAGAGGCCTTAGCTGTATTTCTTCAACACCTCCTCCCCCCTGCAGAGGGATTCCTATTTTACAGGTTCATCTAACAATTTCCAGATCCTTAATTTAATTACCAGCCCTTGCTTATCTGAATCACCCTGTCTGTTTGTAAACAAAATACTGACTCCCTGCCCCAAGGGCACAACCTGGGAGCAGCACCTCTCTGCAGAACACACATTCCATACTAATTCGGTGCAGTTAAGATCTCCTTCTGGGAACACACCTCCTGTATGAACCTCAGGGCGCTGGGGCCCCCCCCCCCCCCCCGCCCCCATCGCTGGCCCCAGGATATGGTAGCATTCACCTATATACTCACACCATTTTGGTCCTGAACAGTGTTTAAAAAAAAGAAAGTAGATTGTGTTCTTCAGGCTAGCTGGTTTCTTGTTCATTCAGCCAACTACATGGAGAGGCACATTTCATAGATTCTGCTGACTCTCTGCAGCCTTTCGCATTTTGTGCAAATAGGAAATATATTTAATATCTATTTTAATACAGCTTTCAAAAATAGACAACAAAACTGTAAAGTAAGCATAACAAGTTCATATTCAATTTAGAAGTAATGAATAACATATTTACATAAATAGCAATCAATTACTACATGTACACTAATTTTTTAATTAGCTCCTGCTGGGAACATTTGATTGATTGATTTATTTTTGGTGGTAAGTGAAAGAGAATTGATGCAGGAATTACTGGATGAAATGTTATGGACTGTTATGTAGAAGATCTAACTAGGTGAGCATAGCACCCCTTCCGGCTTTAAAACCTATTCAATATTTTATTTATACTGCACTACAGGCACATGTATTTTGAAAATGTGCAGTCTTCTGAGCCACACATACTGTGGAAGGCTGGGGTTGTTAAATATTTTGGGCTGTGTTGCTCACTATATTTAAAAGTTGTGCAAATTGCAAAGATTGTGGATAAGAACAACAAAAAGCATGGGTCACAATGAAATATGAAGAATGCCATTCACTTACTACAGTACTAGCTAGCAAAGTGTATGGTCAAAAATGAGTGTAAATTGACACAATTTGAGAAATTGGCACTGGAAAAGCATGCAATTGGGCACCATTGTCAACCCCATTCACTCTGCATATATGACCAGGAGTAATGTCTCATATTACTCCAAGCAACATCACAACTTAGATCTAGAGTCATAAGAAATGAGGTTGATAAACTGGGGCAGCTATATAGGGATGTACTTACGCAATTATTTAATCCCCATAAGGTCAACAACAAATGAAAAAGTGTAAACCTTACAAGTATTAACACAATTGATTTGTCACGTCTATAATTATTATTATGAATAATCAGTCACAGGTTCTTTCCCAAATTGGGCTACACATGAGATTCCCTTAGGAACCCCTCTTTTTCTCTCAGGGACTGAAGTTATTGGTGATAGAGTAGTATAGATTCAATGCTAACCTTGCAAAGAAACCAGATAGGTGTACTACCTATAAACAATAACTAGCATAAAAAACGTATCCCACCAAATAGCCTGTATACCCAGTAGGGCCAGGGTAATAAACACATTTCATACTTACACTATGAAAGATGATGATGAAGAAGAAATAGCGATATAAATTAGCAAGTGGAGAACTTCAGAAGGCCACAGATCCAGTTGATGCTAGTCCAGAGCTGGAGAGAACCCAAGGAAAGGGAACTGGGCATGAGGCCTTATACACTACATTATGCAGAAGTCACAGATGTATGCCCATATTTATTCTGATTTCCTAATTATCAATGTTAGTGCCTGCCCCCATCCATCTATGGCAGTGGTTCCCAAACTTTAACAGCCCGCGAACCCCTTTCACTAAATTGTGAAATCTCGTGAACCCCCTCCTAAAAATGAATATTTTCAGGGATTTAAGTTTAAATTTCCTCAGTGTGATGGATGCCCCAATTCCTGGGCCCCGGAATCTATGAACCTCTGAAAAATATTTTTAATTGAAACTTTTTTTTAACGAACATAGAAAAACCAGAAACCAAAGATGTTTCTGTAAAATGTTTTTTTGGCTTTTGTTTAAAAAAAATGGTTTAGAATAAAAATAAATTCATTTTTGGTTTTCAAAAATCAGAAAAATGTTTCAGTTTTTGAAAATGGACCATTTTTCCGTTTCAGTTTTTTGTAAATTTTTCTTGGGGAATTTTGAAAAATGTGAAAAAAATTCAAAACTTTCTGTGAAAAATGCTTGGTATTTTTCACCCACCTCTAGTTTCGGGTGAGGTTGTGGCTGGTGGTAACAAGGAGGGCTGTGGTTCTGGCTTTAGATGAGATTTGGCAAATTCCTGGGGCTCGGGCTGGGGTTTGGGCTGCCGGCTCGCCCGCTGACGGGGGCGGGGCTCGGGCTGCCAGCCCCTACTGCCCGGCCCCGCTCTCCCTGGGGCTCAGGCTGCCAGCCCTGCGCGGAGCGCTGTGGCTCGGGCTGCCGGCTCCCCCACTGACCGCCGGGACTCGGGCTGCCTGCCCCAACTGCCCGGCCCCGCTCTCCCTGGGGCTCGGGCTGCCGGCTCCCCCGCTGACAGAGGAGGGCTGGGGCTGCCGACTCAAACTGCCCGCTCTCCCCAAGGCTCGGGCTGCCGGCTCCCTGGCTGACAGAGGAGGGTCCGGGCTGCTGGATCAAACTGCCCAGCCCCGCTCTCCCTGGGGCTCGGGCTGCTGGCTCCCCCTCTGACAGGGGAGGGCTCAGGCTGCCAACGGGGCTCAGGCTGCTGGCTCCCTGGCTGACAGGGGAGGGCTCGGGCTGCCCACGGGGCTCAGGCTGCCGGCTCCCCCGCTGACAGGGGAGGGCTCGGGCTGCCGACGGGGCTCGGGCTGCCGGCTCCCCCGCTGACAGGGGAGAGCTCGGGGTGCCTGCTCAAACTGCCCGGCCCCGCTCTCCCTGGGGCTCGGGCTGTCTGCCCTGCAACTGGGTCCCAGCAGAGTCCTCTGGCCGCCATTAATGAAATTTTTCTCGCGAACCCCCTGAAATGTCCTGCGAACCCCCAGGGGTTCGCGAACCCCACTTTGGGAACCACTGATCTATGGCATTCTGGGAATCCCTAATTAACCCTAATCACTAATATTAACCATTTTCATCAATCCTTTCTCAATTATTTCCTAACAATTCTGATGTGTCAATGCGGTCTATCTACTTACCTACCAACTGACCAAAACTCCGTACTTGAGGACTCTTGTGGTGTACTGCACCTTTGTGGTCTCCCGTTTATCCTCTTGAATGAGAGTGCAAAAATATGACCGAGGGTTATAGTCCTTTGGGCCTATACTACTATAACTAGCTGCGTTAATCCGAATTAACCCTTCACCCGTCCACACTACAGAGCCAGTTAATTCGAATTAAAGGGCACTTAAAATCGATTTCTGTACTCCACCTCGACGAGCGGAGTAACGCCTAAATCGATTTTGTTAATTCGAATTAGGGTTAGTGTGGCCGCACACCACCGAATTACTGTGTTTAAGTTAATGGGGTAGTGTGGCCGCACACCACCGAATTAATGTGGTTAAAAACCGAATTAAGGTGCTTAGTGTGGCCGCGCACAATCGAATTTATACAACCTGTTTCCCAAATTCGAATTATCTAAATTCGGATTAATCCTGTAGTGTAGACATACCCTTTGGCTCATAGCACTACATAGTACTCATACATGTACATGTACAGCCAGTGATCTGCTGCAGTGATTAGATCTGCCTTCCAGTCCATATTTCCTCTGCCACTATGCTGTCTTGAAGGGGATCCTTTCAAATTGTTACACTCCTTCCCTGACTAATTTCTCATTTGGGAAATAGTCCCTTATCATTACTATGATATGCATAGCACACTGTTTACAGTGCCTGAACAACACTACAATTTTGGCTTTGGTATCAAAGCAGTTGTGGTGTATTGTAACATTGTGGGGTCACTTGGTTATTTTGGTCTTACCTTGCAATTTTCTTGTTTCTTGGCTTCATACCACAAAACCAGCAGAAAATATAGCCTAGAATATATAAATTGAACCAAAATCAGTCCTGCTGTAATTGGTAGCAACTTGGTCTAAATCAGTGGTTCTTATACTTATTTGATTGAGCCCCTCTCATTTCATGTATGCCCCCCTCCCCAAGTACATATACCAGCCCCCAGCTCTGAAGGAAGAGCAGAGAGCAGCAGATGATGGCCAGGCCTCTCTGAAGGCAACAACATGCTAGCAGCAGCACAGAAGGGTGGCAATGTGAATATTCGTCAATATCACTTTCCACCGCAGACTTACTGCCCGATTGTTACCCTTACTTCTGAGCTGCTGTTGCAGCCCTGGGGCTGAAAGCCAGAGCCCTGCCACCTCCAGGTGAGAGATTGGGGGGAAGAGGGGGGAGGAGAGCCCAAGCCTGGGTGGCGGGGCTCCTGCTGTTCTTTTTATCCCTACCTCCTGGGCATGAATGGCACTTCTGCATAAGCCCCAGCCACCCTAGGCTGACAGCCAGAGCTCTTTAAAAAACAAAACAAAACACACACACACACACACTCCTGCCTTTCTTGATACATTCCTGTGCTTCCATTGGGAGGCCTGCCCCATAGTTTGGGAACTGCTGGTCTAAATCAATTAGGGTGACCAGATAGTAAGTGTGAAAAATTGGGGCGGGGGTGGGGGGTAATTGGCACCTATATAAGAAAAAGCCCCAAATATGGGACTGTCCCTATAAAATCGGGACATCTGGTCACCCTAAAATCAATGGAGCTTTATCTCTGCTTACCCCAGGTATTAATCTGGGACATTGAAACAGTATGTCAGCTTGTGCTACAATAATCTTAATGCTTCCTAGAGGTGTGTTTGAATACAAACAATCCAGCTTTAGCTTTCTGTCTCCTGAATAGTCTAGCCTTCTAAAAAAGGCCAAAAAGCTTTTCTATTTTTAGAGAGCGTCTGTGTTGTGAACTGTTTGAGGAAGTATGGAGATAAGCTAGGGAGATGACCAGTTCAGACTCCTTTAATAATTCTTCCCCATCTGACTGAACTGCTTGAGCAGAATAGATATATTGTGTATTCAGGGTTTTCCCTAATGTCATTCCTATGAACCTACTGGGTCTACATAAGACAGACAAAAGACCTAAAGGATGTCAATAGATATACACCAGGGAGAAGTTTAACCCCAAATGATGTGCCACAGTGCGGAAACAAAGATAATTGAACAGCTGACTGTGAAGAAGCAATTTGCCTTTGGAAAGTTCGAAGTCTCTGCAGTTCTAAAAGTAAATTTAAGTTGGCTAGAGCCCTCACAAATGAAAATGTGTGTCTTATAGAAGTCCTAGCAACATTAATTCTTTAATCGTAGTATGACTAACTGGATACAAAATATGTTAGTATAAATGTTCAGTATGTACTAGGACTCTGATCCAGCAATCAGATCCTTGCAGCTGGAGACCTGTGCCCAGGCAGAGATGTATTCATTTCAATGGGGCTCTACATAGATGCAGAGGGTCCATCTGCTAAAATCGGATTTCAGGACTGGGGCCTAATCAATGAGTGGACATCTGTTAAAAAAACAACTACTTAGTATATAATTAAGGTTCAGTAGATATGTTTTTATGGGTCACCAAATGTTAACTCCTACCCCAACATATAAGAGCACTATCAGCTAGAAATCTCAGGTGGTACATTGTGTACTTTGTAAACTTCTACAGAGCACTCAGCCAGATATCTCTGCAGTTCCATAGATATCCTGTCAAATGCTGCCAAAATCCAGCAAATTTGCAAAAATCCTACAAACTCCCAGAAACCTCACTGTTGGAATCCACTGTTGTTCAGTAGATGATCCTGCAGAGACATGATTAAATGTATTATCTAAAATGTATTGATTTTACTGACAATAGAAATGCTGAGCCAAATTAATCCCCAGTGTAACTCCATTGAGCAGAACAGAATTTCACTAGGGATGATTATGATGCTCCTTGCTTCTTCATATCAGGCCTTCCTACTCTGTACATTGTTTTTTAAGACCTGTACATCTCATAATATATTGACAATTCAAAAGAGGAAAAGGGGAATTTCCTTCATGGTTTCAAAATAAATCTATATTTCATCTTGTCAGTTCATGTTGCAAGCCAATAGAGCTAATAGAGACAGAAGCATACACTTAACCAAATATTACCTAGTCTAGTTCCAGTTTTTTCTGCATAAATCAAGGGCAATAGCTGTGAAAAAATCATTGACTTTTTTATCTAGATCTGAGATAAAATCCAGTGGATTTTATACTTTATGACAGTGGGCAACTTTTTCCTTTTCCAAATGATGAAAGGAAAATTAAAGTTTGATTCCTTCAGTGTTTAGAGATTTTAGACAATTGTGCAAAAGTGCATGCTCTGTGCCAGCTACATAATAACTGAATTTTCATACCACCTGCTCCACATCCCAGTGCAGATACTGGGGAGGAACAACTGTCTGTGTAATGTTGAGAGCATATTTTTATTTTATTGTTTTCTACACTTCCTCTAATGAAACATAAAGAGGCATCATTACAACATGAAAAATGCCCTTGTAGATGTACACAGATGGGTGATATGACTGGTAATCCACATCATAGTGCTGTAGGCAGAATGGCAATGGAGTTGAGTCTTAGTTTTTATTAATCAGTGTTTCATGTATTTTCTAATAATGTATATCTATAACACAGCTAGTTTAACAATCCTTGCTGGGGGGTTTCCCCCCCTCCCACAGAAGGATAAGAAGTGATCTTTGTTTTATTTCTTTCTCCCTGCTCATGAAGTAGCTTTCATGATACCCCATCACAAATCTGTCTCTCTGTTCTTTGCAAAGAAGAAAAACTGAAAGAACATATTATATGCTCCCCACAGCACCATGCACAAAAGCAACAACCAAGCTTCAGCATCTGTCTATGGTTACACCCCTCTTAGACCCAAAGCACAATAATATGTCTGAGAACATTTCCCAGATCTGAAGAAGAGCTCTGTGTAAACTCAAAAGCTTGTCTCTCTCACCAACAGAAATTGGTCCAATAAAAGATATTACCTCATTGTGATGTACCAGGGTACAATCCAGATTAATGAGCACCTGTGTCACTCCTGCCCTGCCACATTGGGTGCCTTTACAATGCCTAACTCCCACCTAGGATTTGGAACCACAGTTGCCAACTTTCATGTGCTAAATAAGCACCCCGACTTTCACAATAAGCCAAAAAATCAAGATAATCCTATTTCAAAACAAGGCCAAAACAAGCCAATCCCTGAGAACCCCAACACTCTATGTGACTAGATCCCCCCGGCGTGCAGTCTGGGACTGTGGTGGGCCCACTGTGCACCCCTGACTCTCTCCCCGCCCTTGCCCTTACTTGCCCCTTGCCCCCACTTGCTGGGAGCCAATCAAAAAAAGAAGCAACAAGCTACAAGCCAAACAAGCAACAAGCTACAAGCCAAAAACTAGCTAACAAGCAACTCACAAGCCAATTAAGCCAAAAACAAGCCCAATTTCTGCATTTTTTTCGAGGGTTTGTCATGTCTTGTTGGAACATGTGTTAATACCACCATACAGGGAATCTTATAACTTTAGATACAACTTTTCCACACACATTTTATCAGGACAATACAGACCAGCAAATTATGTGTTTTCAGAAGATACTTTGCAAGGCATACTTTGTACAAAGGTCATTACAGTTGTGTGTAGGGTGTGAATACAAGGGTGTATTCAAAAGCTTGTCTCTTTCATCAATAGAGGTTGGTCCAATAAATGATATTACCTCAGCCACCTTGTCTCTCTAATATCCTGGTACCAACACGGCTACAACAATACTGCATACAGTAATATGTCATGTCAGATATGAAAGTTTTATTAATCAGTAGGCTACAGCTTTCATTTGCATGCTAGAGCAAAAGAACTACATTATGGTTACATAGTGAAGCTGAACTGATTCTTACAGATTAGCACTTCAAGCGGTCTCGTTTGTCGGGAAAACCATTCTAATGCACCTTAACTCTTAGAATGTTCCTTACTGTGGAAATGGTTGACACCTAGGAACAGGCAACTTCTTGTTTCTTGGAGTCAAGAAGAGGGATTAATGATGCATATAGGTTGTTAGAGGTGGGGCAGGAAAGGAAGAAGGAGGTAAGAGCTTGGTTAGACCAGAAACACTGGGGCAAGATAAAGTTCTAGAAGGAACAGACTTGCAGGAAAAGTATTAGAATATATTGCAATCTGGGATGAGACTGATGGGGAAAAATGGGTGGAAGAAAGCAGTGAGGAGAACGGAGGAAGTGTGATAAGTATGGCCCGACCTTCAGTGGGCATGGAGAACAATTGATCACCAGCCACTTTATAACAGCCCTTAACATATTGAAGACTTATCTGCTCTCCCCTCAATCTTCTGTCCTCAAGACCAAACCTGTCTAATTAAAAAAAAAAAAAAAAATTATCTCATATGCCAGGATTGTTGTTTCTCTCTTCTGTACTCTCTACCATTTACCACCTATTTCTTAAAGTATGGCACCAAAAACTGGACACAATACTCTAGCTGAGGCCTAACCAGTGTCAAGGACCTCGTTGAGGAAATGGTTGTAGGGCTCGAGTGACCATGAGCTAATTCTGTTTAAACTAAATGGAAGGATTAACAGAAATAAAACTGTGACTAATGTTTATGATTTCAAAAAGGCCAACTTTAATAAATTAAGGCGACTACTTAGGGAAGTGGATTGGGCTAACATACTTAGGGATCTAAAGGCAGATGACGCCTGGGATTGTTTCAAGTTGAAGTTGCATGAGCTGTCTGAGGCCTGTATCCCGAGAAAGGGAAAACGGTTATTAGGCAGGAGATTTAGACCTAGCTGGATGAGCGGGCGTCTCAAACAGGCGATTAAGAAAAAACAGAAAGCGTACAAAGAATGGAAGAGGGGAGGGATCGGCAAGGAAACCTACCTTATTGAGGTCAGAGCATGTAGGGATGCAGTGAGAAAGGCCAAAAGCCTTGTAGAGTTGGACCTTGCGAGGGGAATTAAATCCAATAGTAAGAGTTTTTATAGCCATATAAATAGGAAGAAAACAAAGAAAGAGGAAGTGGGACCGCTGAAGAATGTAGATGGAGTGGAGATTAAGGATAATTTAGGCATGGCACAATATCTAAATGAATATTTTGCATCGGTCTTTAATAAGGCTAATGAAGGGCTTAAGAATAGAGGGAGCAGGACAGAGGGGAATAAAGGAGGGGGGATTGACATTACAGTATTAGAGGTGGAAGCCAAACTTCACCAGCTAAACGGGACTAAATCAGGCGGACCGGATGATCTTCATTCTAGAATATTGAAGGAACTGGCGCAAGAAATTGCAAGCCCCTTATCGATAATTTTTAATGAATCTGTAAACTCGGGGGTGGTACCGTTGGACTGGAAAATAGCTAATGTGGTTCCTATTTTCAAGAAGGGGAAAAAAAGTGACCCGGATAACTACAGGCCTGTTAGTTTAACATCTGTAGTATGCAAGGTCTTGGAAAAAATTTTGAAGGAGAAAGTAGTTAAGGACCTTGAGGTGAATGGCAATTGGGACAGATTACAACATGGGTTTATGAAACGCAGATCGTGCCAAACCAACCTGATCTCCTTCTTTGAGAAAGTAACAGACCTTCTAGATAAAGGAAATGTGGTGGATCTAATATACCTCGATTTTAGTAAAGCGTTTGATACGGTACCGCATGAGGAATTACTGGTTAAATTGGAAAAGATGGGGATCGATATAAAAATCCAGAAGTGGATAAAGAACTGGTTAAAGGGGAGACTGCAGAGGGTAGTACTGAAAGGTGAACTTTCAGGTTGGAGGGAGGTCACCAGTGGGGTTCCTCAAGGTTCGGTTTTGGGTCCGATTTTATTTAATCTATTTATTACTGACCTCGGAACCGAATGTAGGAGTGGGCTTATAAAGTTTGCAGATGACACAAAGTTGGGAGGCATTGCCAATTCGGAGAAGGATCGGGATATTCTGCAGGGAGACTTGGATAACCTTGTAAATTGGAGTAATAATAATAGGATGAGATTTAATAGTGAGAAGTGTAAGGTGATGCATTTAGGGATGACTAACAAGAATTTTAGTTATAAGCTGGGGACGCATCAGTTGGAAGTGATGGAGGAGGAGAAGGACCTCGGAGTCCTGGTTGATCGCAGGATGACTATGAGTCGGCAATGTGACGTGGCTGTGAAAAAAGCTAATGCGATCTTGGGATGCATTAGGCGAGGTATTTCTAGTAGGGACAAGGAGGTGCTGCTTCCGTTATACAAGGCGCTGGTGAGACCTCACTTGGAGTACTGTGTGCAGTTCTGGTCTCCCATGTTTAAAAAGGATGAACTCAAACTGGAACGGGTACAGAGAAGGGCCACTAGGTTGATCCGAGGAATGGAAAACCTTTCCTATGAAAGGAGACTCGAGGAGCTCGGTTTGTTTAGCCTAACCAAAAGAAGGCTGAGGTGGGATATGATTGCTCTCTTTAAATATATCAAAGGGATAAATACCAGGGAGGGAGAGGAATTATTTCAGCTCAGTACTAATGTGGACACGAGAACAAATGGATATAAACTGGCTGTGGGGAAGTTTAGGCTTGAAATTAGACGAAGGTTTCTAACCGTCAGAGGGGTGAAATTCTGGAACAGCCTTCCGAGGGAAACAGTGGGGGCGAAAGACCTCTCTGGCTTCAAGATTAGGCTAGATAAGTTTATGGAGGGAATGGTTTGATGGATAACGCGATTTTAGTCAATTAGGCAATAACGTGCCATCGCTGGTAAAATGTGGGTCCGGCTGGAGAATCTTGCCTGTATGCTCGGGGTTCTACTGATCGCCATATTTGGGGTCGGGAAGGAATTTTCCTCCAGAGTAGATTGGCAGAGGCCCTGGAGGTTTTTTGCCTTCCTCCGCAGCATAGGGCAGGGGTCACAAGCTGGAGGATTCTCTGCGACTTGAAGTCTTTAAATCACGATCTGGAGACTTCAACAGCTGAGATAAGGGAAATTGGGTGGGTCAGCTTTTGTGGCCTGCATCATGCGGGAGGTCAGACTAGATGACCATAATGGTCCCTTCTGACCTTAAAGTCTATGAGTCTAAGTAGAGTGGGATAATTACATTTTTTGTCTCACATGACATTCCTTTTAATACACTGATGGTGTACCCCATAAGGCTTCATGGGAATATGCTTCTGGATCTATATATGATATAACTGGAATATGTTTTATGCTACATATGCCATGTAAGATATTTATGTAAAAGTTATGATCTACTGAATACATTCCTCCTATTTGTATGCATGTACCATTTTTGTACTTGAAGTTAGGAATATTGTCTGTATACTTGCTTAATAGCTTTTGGTCAGCTTCTTGAGAAAGGAATGTGCGAATTAAGTGCCCAATCAAGAACCACTTAAGCCAACAATGAACGCGAAGATGCCAATCCACATTGGAGCTTTCCCAGGAATGTGTCTTGGCTGGTAAGAAACTCAATCCTGCATGGACATGTGACTTGCCCATGTGACTCCAAAACTCCATCTTGGAGCTGGACTTTGCATAGGAGAGAGGAGGGGGTCTCCACCCACAAGAGAAAGTCTGCTTAAACCCCTGGGACCCCTCCATCTTGGAGACCCCTCTATCTTGTCTTCAGCTGCTTAAACCCCCAAGGATACCTGAAAGGGACTGGAACAAAGGACAATAACCACAGGGGGTGTGAGTGATTTCTGGACCCAGACTAGCAGGAGACCAGTCTGTAAAAGGAAGCGTACTAGAACTGGTGAGGTTTTATCTGTATTCAGTTTTCTTAGACATAGACTGGCATGTTCTATTTTATTTTACTTGGTAATTCACTTTGTTCTGTCTGTTACTACACTTAAACACTTAAATCCTACTTTCTGTATTTAATAAAATCACTTTTTACTTATTAATTAACTCAGAGTATATATTAATACCTGGGGGAGGGGGAGGTGGAACAGCTGTGCATAACTCTCTATGAGTGTTATAGAGGGCGAACAATTTATGAGTTTACCCTGTATAAGCTTTATTCGGGGTAAAATGGATTTATTTGGGGTTTGGATCCCATTGGGAGTTGGACATCTGAGTGTTAAAGACAGGAACACTTCTCTAAGCTGCTTTCAGTTAAGTCTGCAGCTTTAGGGCATGTGGTTCAGACCCTGGGTCTGTGTTGGAGCAGACTGGCGTGTCTGGTTCAACAACACAAGGTGCTGGAGTCCCAAGCTGGCAGGGAAAGCGGGGGCAGAAGTAGTCTTGGCACATCTGTTGGCAGTTCCCAAGGGGGTTTCTGTGATCCAACCAGTCACATACACCCCAGAATCGTATTTGCCTTTTTCTCAACTGAATCAGGTTGACTCATATTCAATTTGTGGTCCACTATAAATACCAAAACCTCTTCTGCGGTACTACCACCTCACCAATTATTCCCCATTTTGTATTTGGGTATTTGATTTTTCCTTCCTAAGTATAGTTCTTTGCAGTTTTCTTTATTGAATTTTCTCTTGTTGATTTCAGACCAATTCTCTAATTTGTCAAGGTTGTTTGGAATTCTAATTCTGAGCTCCAAAGTGCTTGTAACTCTTCCCAGCTTGACATCATTCACAGATTTTAAGCATACTCTCCACGCCATCATCCAAGCCATTAATGAAAATACTGACTACTACCAGACCAAGGACAGATCCCCTGGAACCCCACTTGAGACGTTCTCCAAGTTTGATAGCAAATCATTGATAACTATCTGTTGGGTACATCAACATTCCAGTTGGGAGATATGATTCCCAGCTCATGTAGACAGATTTGCACTAACTCAGCTTGAGCTAGCATGCTAAAAACAGCAGTGTGGACTTGCAGCACTGCCACTGGCTCAGGCTAGCTCAGCTGCCTGAATCGAAGCCCACCCAACTCCCTGGGTCTATGCTTTGGTGGCTACCCTGAGCTGTCACCAGCGCCTCAACATTCACACTGCTATTTTTAGCATCCTAGCTCAAGCTGAGCTACTCTGAGTCTGTCAATCCCTGCTGGTAATTGCACTTCCCAGCTACAGTGTACACAGACCTTTTGGGTACAGCTTTTCAGCCAGTTGTGCACCCACCTTATAGTAATTTAATCTAGACTCTGCATTTCCCTAGTTTGCTTATGAAACTGTTAAGTGGGACAGCATTAAAAACTTTACTCAAAATCAAGATAAATCATATCTACTGCTTCACCCCTCCATCATCCACAAGGCCAATAACCAGTAATTTGTGAGCACATGCCTAATACTTCCTTGTACACTTCTACCCCGATATAACGCAACCCGATATAACACGGGTTTGCATATGACGCGGTAACCCCGGGGCTCCGGCAGTGGGGCTCGGGCGGCAATTTAAAGGGCCCGGGCTCCCCGCAGCGGCCGGAGCCTGGAGCTCTTTAAATCACCACTGGAGCCCTGCCGCCACTACCCTGGGGCTCCGGCAGCGGGGCTCCGGCGGCGATTTAAAGGGCCTGAGGCTCCCCGCAGCTGGACCCCAGGGCTCTTTAAATTACCGCTGGAGCCCTGCCGCAGCTACCCTGATATAACGGGGTTTCACCTATAACACAGTAGGGATTTTTGGCTCCCGAGGACCACGTTATATCGGGGTAGAGGTGTATATAGTAGATGGGCATAATGTATGCATTCATCTGTACATTGAAAATCTTGTCCATGTTGTTCAATCTTTAAAGAATTCAAACACACTTTTGTTTGTGCACACTTCTGGGTATAAATCATGAGATTAAAAAAAAAGCTTTGGGTAAGAAAAATATCTCCATATTAATAGTCTTGATATGCTAAGTAACAATCCATAGTGAATCTTTTTGTTGCTTTTTTCCCTGAAATTTACTTTGTTCAGCCTTACAGCCATAGATTTACCACCTGATGGTTTTTCATGGTACCATTAGCAACAAGCATACTTCTTTAAAGGGGTTTTCCTGCAAATGTCTATGTGTTTGCTAAGGAAAGTTCTAAATTGATAATGGACTTGACTTTTGATCATCACTTTAGATTTCATATCAGTTTCAGAGCATAGCTATATTAATTGATAGAAAAAGCATTGTTACTTAATATTCATTGTTGTCGTACAGTTAGTGCTCAAAGAAAATTCACTCAGCAATATCTTCTGTATCAGCATAATTATCGATAGTGCAAGGTCACTTTAAGGTTCACCTGAATTTTTCCCATCCCTTCACTCCTCAGGGGATCCAGCTGCCTGGTACAGTGGGAGCTGGAAGGTCACTGCTAATTAATTATTGTGGTTATGAGATTCCTGCTGACTCAGGGTAGGACTTTTCCTATAAATATGTGAATTCAGCAGTCTTCAAAAGTTAAACTTTCATCATGTTATCACTACATTGACCATGCACATCTAGGTTAGGGGACAATATGCAAAAGGTTTTTTTTTTTTTTTCAATTTTATCAATTGTTTTCCTCTGGAAAAGGCATCTGTTGAACATAATGGCTCGTGAGAATGATGCATTATTAGTATCTACAGTTAAGAGTCATTCTCTCAGTGTATCTAAATGAAAGAAACCTTCAGACTCAAGGAAATCTGATGCAGCATATAATTCATCTTAAGTAAGAGTACCAGGCATATAATTAGGCAGCTGTTCAGCAAGTGGCAAACACTAGAATAAATATTTTGAATCAGAGCTGAGGTTTGAGTATGGGGGCAGGTAGTCTGACTAACCACTTGAACACTCATGAGAAAGAAAAGTTAGAATGACCTAGAGTTTCAGACTAGGCTTTAAAATTCATTATGCCAGTTTGGAATGAAGAATTAGTGTCCAAAGTGGGGAGCTGGCCTATGATAGGGAATAGCTCATATTTCAAATATACAGTCCAATGGATCCAATCAAGGCACTCTTGTTTTGGTTCTAGGTCAGATTCAAAACCAGGGTGTAATGTCAGGTTCTAATTTGAAAGCAGCCAAAAATCTTTCAAGAACAGCCATTTTATTTTAGGATTTCAGTCCAAGATTGGGTAACATATTCAGGAAACAATTGATTTCATGAATGACTCACCATTCAGTAGGGTGGAAATTTCACAAGATCAACAGATTTTACTACATTGCCACTGTTAAGGCCAATCTCACAAGAAGAGCATGAGATTTTTCCAACACTGAATCTGAGCATAAACTCTACTTTGGATATAGGGCCGGATCCAACCTATTGAAGTGAATGAAAGTTTTACCATTAGCTTTAAATGGTGTAAGAGAAGAGAAAGACAGCAAAGGATACCAGAAACTGGAATCTGAAGTCAGAATTAAAAACAAAAACAAAAACACCAGGCATAGCAAATTTGCATCCTAACCCCTATTCTGGTTTGGTTTTGGCACTATGTTTAGGAATGAAAAGTATTCACAAGCAAATGTAAGCCCTCAAAAACTCTCTCTCTCTTTCTCAACCCATTGCTGAAAAGCTTATCATGGATATTATGTTGTGTCTTGATAGTGTACAAGATTACTCAACAGGGCAGTTCCCCCTTGTGACTCTTTTTTTTAAATTCCTTCAATCTGAGGATTATTTTGATAAAACCAAGTATATCTACAAGGCAACCCTAGTGTGAAATCATCCCCCATCCTAATCCAGCTGTGCCAGATTGTTGAAATCTAATGAAACCATTTTACAGTATCTTATTTTCCTCTTGTGGACTGTACATAGCATTCAAGCTACATTTGTATACAATACAGACAATCTTCGTACAGGCATTCTTTTAAATAAGCACCTCCTGTAATACAGAGGATTAACAAAGTTAACTTCAGACTACTGGGCTGAAGACTGTGGGAGGAATTCTTAACCAGTTGTTAGTTGGGTAGCAGAAGGAAGGCCATTTTTGATAAAGGAGCAGAACATATGTTAAACTTTGTAGCGTAAAATAAAGGTGAGATGAACTTTTACTCATGCTATCTCTGCTGCACTCATTGTTATACCTGCATCATTTTGTCAGAGCAGCATGTGACACAATGAAAGCAAAATAAACAGCTTCCAAAAACAATTGATTGCAAAGTAGAACAGGCAGAAAACAGATACTCTCTATTGTAAGGAAGTGCTGCTTATGATTTAAATATTGGTAGATAAGACTATTAAAGAAATTCAAGAAAACATTCTATGACCCAGTCTTGCCATATGATGGTTACACATGGCAAGAAGAGAAAGGTCACATTCATCAAGATCTTCTAATTGCCTATATTAGTGTCAACGCCTGCCTCCTTTTCTTATTTGGAAGACAGCATTAAGGCATTCATCATTTGTTCCCACTCTGATAAATTGCAACAGCATCTGAAAAAAAGTCTTTCAAGTGTTTTATTTCTGATATTATATGGATCTGTAGGAAGTTGAATTTGTTAGATCATTTTTGCACTGTAAAATGGTAATTGCATTTCCAGCTACAAGGTTCAGCAAAATGCTAGGGAAAAAGTCATCTAACTGATCTGAAGAAAACTCATTGGCTGCTATTATCGACTATAGAATCATAGAATTGTGGGACTGGTAGGGACCTCAAGAGGTCATCTAGTCCAGTCCCCAGCACATAGCAACACTAAGTATTATCTAGATCATTCCTGACAGGTGTTTGTCTAACCTGCTCTTAAAAATTTCCAATGATGGAGATTCCATAACCTGCCTGAGCAATTTATTCCAATGCTTAACCACCCTGACAGAAAGTTTTTCCTGATGTCCAGTCCAAACCACCCTTGCTGCAATTTAAGCCCATTGCTTCTTGTCCTCTGCTCAGAGGTTAAGGAGAACAATTTTTCTCCCTCCTCCTTGTAACAACTTTTTACATACTTGAAAACTCTTATAATGTCCCTTCTAAGTCTTCTCTAATCCATACTAAACAAACCCAGTTTTTTCAATCCTCCCTCATAGGTCATGTTTTCTCGACCTTTAATCATTTTTGTTGCTCTTCTCTGGACTTTCTCCAATTTGTCCACATCTTTCCTGAAATGTGGTGCCCAGAACTGGACACAATACTCCAGTTGAGGCGTCATCAACACAGAGTAGAGCTGCAGAATTACCTCTCGTGTCTTGCTTACAACACTCCTGCTAAAACATCCCAGAATGAGGTTTTCTTTTTTGCAACAGTGTTACACTGTTCACTTATATTTAGCTTGTGAACCCCTATGACCGTCAGATCCCATTCTGCAGGACTCCTTCTTAGGCAGTCATTTCCCATTTTGTATGAGTGCAACTGATTGTTCCTTCCTAAGTGGAGTACTTTGCATTTGTCCTCATTGAATTTCATCCTGTTTTCTTCAGACCATTTCTCCAGTTTGTCCAGATCATTTTGAATTTTAATCCTATCCTCCAAACCACTTGCAACCCCTCCCAGCTTGGTATCATCCTAAATTTCCTGTAAGCAGCGTGGTCATGCAGCCGCCTATTTAGCGCCATGCAGGCACTCAGGGAACCCGTCTGGGGATCTGCCGTGGCTGGGGGAGGGGTGCCCCTCCCCTGGGCTCAACCTAGCCCAGCTCCCAATCTGCAACTGCCAGCACAGCCCCCTGGCCTCAACTATGCAGCAGCCTGGACATGCTGGGCCACCCCTCCCACAGCCTGAACCCAGCTGGGGTGGTGCGGCGTGGCCCCACCCACGGCCCCGCCCCGCTCAGCCCAGCCCCAGCCACAGTGGCCCAGCCCAGACTCAGCCATAACGGCCCGACCCGAACCTGGGCGGCCCGGCCCGGACCTGTCGCGGGGCGCCCCTTCCCGAACCCAGCCCCAGACCTAGAGCTGCCTCAGCCAGGGGAAAGGTGACTATCACCCCCAGCCCAGGTGCTGCTGTGGGGAGAGAGAGCTGGGGGGAGTCCTCTCTCCCCACCATAGCCCCAGAGCACCCTCCCATATAATTCAGTGTGACCATTCATATGCTCAAAATTAAGCATGTGTCTAAGGGTATTAATTTCTTTTTTGTTGTCTTTTTAAGGATAGAGAATACTTAAATGTTTTAAGTGTGAACATAAATCCTCAGATTCTTTATTTACAGCCATGCAAGTAAAATAGAAGGTTTTGCTTTGAAGTTCTCATGTAAAACAGAACTCAGTGATAGGAAAAGGTACAGAGGGAAAGCAATGTAATTAGAATTAAGCTAAAGTGATCAAAAGTCTGTCAAGTGAGTAGCAGACAAGGTAAAAAGACTTTCTGGCAAGCAAGAAGATAGGCATAATCACTCCTCCATCTAATTAGCTACTTGAGGTTCATACAGATTGTGAAAGGTATCTTAATACTATCTCTTGAGTAACCTTCATATCCATAATTAGTATTTTTGCAGCCATTTTAAAAGAGCATGCTATAATTCTTAAACCAGAACACCCAAAAGACTTTCCTCCATGTTGCTTAGCTGTTGCGCTCACTTTACCAGTGAGAATATATAAATGCTAATTATTACTTCACAACCATTCTACTAAATGTGAAATATCTGTACTTAGTGGTTTCTTCTAAATTGCCAATAAGAACCTTGATTACTTACAGATTCATGAGGCCTTTATAGTTAAACAGGGAAACTGAGTGCATAAAATTGACTATAGACCAGTGGTTTTCAAACTGGGGTCCACAGACTCCTGGGGGTCCACAAGGGTGCTCCAGGAGGTCCGTGAGTCACGTCTAGCTCCAGGGGTCTGCAAGACATGTCTGGGGCTGCTGGCTCCGCTGATCAACTCTTCCTCCTCCCTCCCAGTGTCTCCTGCATGCCACAGAACAGTTGTTCAGCGGCATGCAGGAGGCGCTGGGAGGGAGTGGGAGGAGCGGGGACGGGGCACGCTTGGGGGAGGTGATGGAAAGGGGCAGGGAAGAGGAGGGGTGGGGGGTGGGAAGAGATGGGGTGGGACCTTGGGGGAAGGGGTGGAGTGGGGGCAGAGTCACCGTCAGGGGCTGAGCTGGGTTTGAGCACCCCCAGGGAAAATTAGAAGCCAGCTTGGGGGTCCAGCAAAATTTTTAAATCACAATGGGGGTCCTCAGGTTGCTAATGTTTGAGAACTGCTGCATAGACAGAAGAGTGAAAAATGGGCATTACCCCCTTCCAACTCCTCCCACCCAGCTTTTTTTTCCCTGCAGAGTTTTCACTTACTATTCAAAAACAGTGAAATAGAACAGGTATAAGTCAAAGCCCATGAAAGTCCATGGGAATCTTTCTATTGACTTCAACAGACCATTGCACCCTGAATATGGCCCTACTGGAATCATAAAGTGAATTAGCCTTTGAAATGGACTTTGAAAATTAAGTACTTGTTAAACATATATTAACAATATTAATTTAATTTGAAGTCAGTTACAAAAATTCACAAAATATATAGTAAATATATATACTAAAATTTTGAGCTACTGGAATTCTATTATTTCAGTGAGAACACAGAATTCACAACAGCAAATAAGTGTTCCAGCATCACCCATATAATCCTCCATCTAACACAAGCAGAAGTTAACCACATACCCCCAAATATAAATATTACGAGCAAAAAAAAAGGCACATCAAAATTACCCCTCCTCCCCAAAATCCACGCACAATATATGAAAACCGAGTGTCCACTTCTCCCATAATCTGACACCTAATATACACAAGAAATCAGAATTGATATTTCTTCTCCTCTTTCCCTTCAAGGTTTGATAGCCCTTCATCCTCATTTACCTTCCCCAATGCACATGAACCCTGAGAACTCTTCCTCCTCTTCCACTCCCCTGTAGATCCTTAATTTATTTGCCCTTTTGGAATGGTGGGAGTTTCTGTGAGTTGCTTGCCCAAATAGCTGGCTGAGGATCCCTGTGATTGGTAGAGTACAGGAAGTTGTAGGCATAGTCAGTTGTCCCTGAATACCCTGTGATGACTGGCATGACCAAATTAATCACCTGTAAACTGGCTAGCTGCTGGCTGCAGCAGCCTCATGAAGAGGTGACTCCTAAGTGTGAACTGAACTGGAACACCAAACATGAGCTAGCTGGAAAAGGTTCCACTTATGACGTGTCCAGTCAATAAAAACGAATGGCAGATTCCACGAGGCTGAGCCCTCCTCATTTCTCCTTCTTCCGTGTGCCTGTAAACCACACTCATTCTCACAGTCTAGCTGCTACTGGGAGAGCTGAGAATGTGTTGTGCCAGAATCAGGTGAAGGAAGAAGCTGTGGGACAAGGGGACGACCAGAAAGCAGTTCTGTGGAGATGCTCTGGGTCCCCAGCCCAGCTATTGCTTCCCGATCCCAAAGGTGGGACTCCCAGCATTTTGACCACAGTCCCATGGATCTTAGGATCAAAATTGTGGGTCCACAGACATCCACTCAACAGGATCCAAGCCCATTGATCCATGCATCCTGCTTTAAGACACAACTTACTATACAATGAAGCTGAGCTCAAAACACTGCTGTATTGACATTAAAAAAAAATCTTTAAAATAACATTGCAAAGCCTGGAGTCACAAAAGGATGAATAATAGCCCTGCACCATTCAAGCTAGTTTTTTTAAAGGAACACAATATTTTGTAGTAACTGTGAGGTTTCTGCTTTAGTTTGTTTGTAATGCAAAGTCAAGTAAGGAAAAGCCGTGAGAAAAAGATTAGATTTTACTACTCTGACAACAATTAATGAGCATGTGGAGTGGTTCACCTCAGATTGCCTTAACCAGCACATTTCAAAAAGGGGACCCGTTATGATAAACTGTTGAATTGATTGTCCTGTATAGTAATGTCAGCAACACTCCTCAGACAGATTCTGATACCCATACTCCCCTTGAGTGTTATGAAATCACCAGGGCTACTACTCAAGGTACGTCAGGGTCTCAAAATCTGGCTGCTAGTGAACAAATGGCCGTTCCTGCCTTTTCTCTCAGCAGTGCTTGTGGACATGAGAGATGTACCCATTCATTTTGGTTTTCTAACCTCGGCCTTATGCTTATTCCACAGACTTTTTTTGTGTTTAAAACAATACATAAAAAGCTATTGAAAAGTTTTTGGGGAGGATTTTCAAAGCACTAGGAGTCAGCCTATCTTTGCTCTCCCTGAAGTCAATGGGAGCTTTATGACTGGCTGTAACGGAAAAAGGGTTAGGCCAACTCTGAGTGCTTTTGAAAATCCTGACTTTACAGCCGTGGACATATTCATGATAGTTGAGGCCTATGGATACTTTGTAATATGGCAGTCAAATTGTGCTACTCTACCAATGGTCTTGTATGCCTTTAAACTTGGATTCCTGAGTGACGCTGGATTTCTGTCAAACGTAATTTGTCAGAGTGACGCCCTGAGCATCCTGGCGAGTTCTAAAGAAAATACCTTTCTATTAGCTGAGGAGAATGCAATTACCTGCCAGTCCTTTTGCATAAAAGATAAAAGGAAAGCATTTCTGACATGCTTGATGGAGGTTAGCAACCCATTCAAATCTAATCAACTAGTGTGGACATTTTCATTCTTGACACAATTTTCTTGACTTGTAATCTCTGGAGAGAGACAGACATTTAAATGCAGGTGATATGTGATTAAATTGGCTGCAGGTAAAACAGAGAAATTGTTCCATATTTGGTTTAAAGACACAACCCAAGATGGAAAATCCTATTATCCTGTGCCAAATAGAGCTATATCTATCTATCTATCTATCTATCTATATATATATATCTTTACTCTATGTCTACATGAGTGTAGCCACTTATTGAATGCCTCCTCATGGCTAAGGGTCACTTTGCAGGCATCCTGCCCCTATTAGCCCTCTCTTCTAGACCGCTTAATACTACAGATAGTTTCAGTTACAGACTCACAACACTCCTTTTTCAGACCGGTTTAATGTGAAATAAAACTCATAAAAACCTCAGAGTCCTTAATCACAGAATAATGCAAACAGCTTTCAACAAAGTCTAAAATCATAAGCCCTACCTAGAGCCACCACTCCCCAGACTTCACTGTTTGAAGCTCACTTTTCTAGCCCTGCTTCCTTCTCCTGTCAATATCCCCTGATTCCTGAGCTTCTCTCTGACAGCAGCAGATTTCCAGACTAGGGCTACAAAACTGCATGGATTTACCAACTTTCTACATTAAGTATGTGGTGGTGTTGTAGCTGTGTTGGTCTCATGTTATCAGAGAGATAAGGTGGTGATGTAATATCTTTCATTGGATGAACTTCTGTTGTTGAGAGAGAGATGCACTTTCAAACTTACACAGAGCTCTTGGAATTCTTACAGTGCAAAACACTGAGCTTTGCAGGATCAAGACCTAAATGGACAATTGGGCTATTCTGGTCTTGCGATTTTGATGTTCTTAATGTTTCCCCAAGATTTTGACAATGCTATTTTATTTTCACAGTTTTGATATTAGCAGCTTTCTGAGTAAAATTTGGTTTTGAAAAAATCTTCCTGTATTACTGTTTGACAACAGAGTCATTTGAGAAGGGTTTCAGGTCTAGGATGTAATTGCACATGTGGGAGAGAGAGAGATTAGCCAGTGGCTAAGGGCATGCACCTGAGGTCTCAAGCATACTCAGAGAAGGGATTTGAATCCAGGTCTCCCAGAACCCACTTCCTGTTGGAGCCATTCCACATTTTATAAATAAATATTTATTGGATAAGAAAGACAGATCTATTCTATAGCCCACTGGTTAGAACACTCCTCTGTGATGTGGGAGATCTAAGTTCAAGTTTCTGCTTCAGAACTGGGATCTCGGTTTCTACATCCCAGGTGAGTGCCCTCACCCCTGGGTTATTGGCAATTCTGGGTTGGGTGGAGGGTTCATTTTTTCATCAACAAATTCAAAAGGTCTCTGTTTTATTTCAGTGCAGAATGGGAAAAAATTGTAAAATCTTGAAAATATCTGTGGGATGGGAAAACTGTTCCCCACCCAGCTCTAATCCTAACCTCTGTTACAGACTTTCCTTGTGACCTTGAGCAAGTCACATAGGGTCAAATTTTCAAGCGAGGCCACTCATCTTAGATGCTTCCATTTCTGAGCCTCCAAATTAAAGCCACCAAAATATAGAGGCCACTTTTGAAAATTAGGACTTTAATTTCTGTCCATGTCTTTCTTCTCTCATCATTAAATTGAGGTTAAGAATTCATAGGGTATTGTGAGGATTACTTAATGTTTGTAAAAGACTTTGGGCTTTTCTGATGGATGTCACTATAAATTAATCTAAATTATTATTCTTGCTAATTTAATGAGTGTATTTGGACTTAACCCTCCATACGTTTAGTGTGCCCTGAATAAAAAATGACTTTGGTTTCATCTTTCATGCTAATTGTACAACAGATGTAAGAAATATCATGATAAAATCCATCCTCAGGTACATCTGTAAAACATTGAATTGAATGGAAATGAATGGGTGTAAATAACGGAAGAATTTGTCTCATTATTGGCCTGGTATGCCCAGTTTAAGTCCCTGAGTCAGCACGATACTCAAGCTAGAGTATATTGTGACAGCATACCTTTACACACTACCGTAATAATTTTTGTACAAGGCAGGCATGTCTTGCAAGATATCATTTGAAAACTCATAATGTGCTGGTCAGTATCATCCTGATAAAATATGTGTGGCCACATAGTTATAACACAAAGTTATAAGAATTCCTTGTATGATGTGAACACATGTTCCAAACTCCACAGCCTTGCCAAAACAGAGGTTGTTAAACAGGTCTGTCCTAACAAAGGAATGTGTGCTCTGCTTAATTTGCATTTAAGCCGTAAACAGAGTCATCAAGCAGGAAGAAAAACAAAGGAAACTCAAACAGGTGAGAAAAAGCCAGCAGAGAGAACATGCTTCCACACAGACTCTTTGTCTATTAGTACCTAGGTGGAGAGGTTTGTCACTCGTTATCGTTTCAGTCCCTCTCTTGAAAAACACCACAAGCTCCTCTGCCTCCCCAGTCGATTGATTCACTGCCGCTGCAGGGACAAAGGAAGGAAGCATTGATGTCTGGGGGAAGGCGTCCCGAGCTAAGAAGTTTGGTCAGTAAGACTGCAGAAAGCATTTCGTGAGAAAACTTTGCTTTGAATTTAACATAGTTTATACGTTAGGCACCAGTAATGTTTTATCTTTATTTTTCTTGTAACCATTTCTAACTTTTATGCCTCATTATTTGCACTCACTTAAAATCCATCTCTCTGTAGTTAGTAAACTTGTCTTCTTGTTTTATGTAATCCAGCGTGTTTAAATTGAAGTGTCTGGAAGACTTGGGGTGGCAAGTTGTATGTGTATTATTTTCTTAAAGTAATAATGGATTTACTATAATTTGTACTGTCCAGTACATAACATACATTTCTGCGGGGAAATCTGAGACTGGGGATGTGTTGGGGTCACCCTGCAGTATAACCAAGGCTGCTGAGAGCCAGAGTGTAACTGATGTGTGGCTGGCAGGCTGCAGTTACACAGAGACACTCAGGGTAGGTTTGTGAGCAGCCCAGGTGGGAGCTACTTCAGTAAGGCCATTTTAAGGCATCCAAGGTTGCAGGCCAGGGTGAAACATCTGCTCATTAGTCTGCATTGTACCCTGGTATGTTACATACATGCCTAGCTTTAAGCATGTGTTAACTATCATTAAGGTCATGTGCTGAAGTGCCTTCCTGAATTGGGGCCTAAAAATATGATTATATATGGAAAATGAATGAACAACTAGTTAGATTGGCAAACTCAACAAATAAATGTTGAATTATATGCACTAGAGAAGGGGCCGGCAAATTTTTTGGCCTGAGGGCCGCATCAGATTTAATAAATTGTATGGAGGGCCAGTTAGGGGAGGGGGTCATGGCCCAGTCCCACCTCCTATCTGCCCCCACCCTCCCGGGACTCCTGCCTCATCCAACCCCCCCTGTTCCCTGACAGCCCCTCTGGGACCCCTGCCCCATCCACACACACCCGCTCCCTGTCCCCTGACCACCCCCGGACCCCTGCCGCCCCATCCAACCCCTCCTCTCATTCCTGATGGCCCCCCTGGGACCCCTGCCCCATCCAACTACCCCTTCTCCCTGTCCCCTGACTGCCCCCAGAACCCCTGCCCCTGATTACCCCTGCTGCCCCATCCAATCCCCCCCAACTACCCCCCGGGACCCCTGTTTCCCCCCGACCACCCCGACCCTTATCTACACCCCTGCCTCCTGACCACCACCCCAAACTCCCCTGCCCTCTGTCCAACCCGCCTGCTCCCTGCTCCCTTACTGCTCTGCCTGGAGCACCGGTGGCTGGCCGCGTGGCTGTAGCTGGAGCCGGGCCATGCTGCCGCTGCCGCCACGCAGCACAGAGACCGGGTCAGGCCGGGCTCTGCAGCAGCGCTGCCCCAGAAGCTCACAGCCCCGCTGCCCAGAGCATTGCGCCGGCAGCGGAGTGAGCAAGCTGAGGCTGCGGGGGAGGGGGGATAGCGGAGGAGGGGCTGGGGGCTAGCCTCCCGGGCCAGGAGCTCGGGGGCCGCGCAGGACAGTCCTGCGGGCCGGATGTGGCCCGTGGGCCGTAGTTTGCCCACCTCTGCACTAGAGTGTGGGTCTCACTTTCCTTATCTCTGTTATAACTAAGTTAATCAGTCCTTCTCCTGTGACCATCCAGCTCTGGCTTCTTTATATCTCCTGTGTGAATTGCTGTCCTTTGCTTTTTAAAAACCCAGATTATAAATAAATCTTTTTTATTATATTGCTTCCTGCCACTCATTTATTCAAGCAAATGTCTCTACTTACAGATGCTTTGTCTAGTTATTTCCAGTGTTCATTCTGAAGCTAGTTACTTAAAAAGGTGGAGAGTACTTGGCTTCAGGCTGAGCTGACTCTGTTTGTAACAAGTTTCCATCTGGGTTACAATGAGACCACAGTGCATTTCTGTAATTTTTTTGCTTATTAATTCACATAGAGGTTCTGATCATCTTGTTCCCAGTAGGTATCTCAGCAGCCATTGATGCAGTAGACCTTATTTTGTTGTTTGAATGCCTGAGGATTTCAGATGGATTATCTGATTCTTTCCTGTCCATCAAATTTTATTCTCTTTTCAGAGATGTCCTTTTTTTTCTACCTTAGGCAACAGTAGATATGCTGTTTCTGAAAATGAATATTAGATTATCTAGGTTCCACCCCAGCACCAGTTCTTTAACATCTATATACTGCAACTTTGTGCTGTTGTTATAGATAGATGGGTATGAGTTGGATTTTTTTCTGGTAGGAGGATCATTTATTTATGTATTTACATTTACCGTATTTTGCCTTCTGGAATAAAATTCTCCTTTCCTACTACTTTTCAGATTGAAGTGTAGCCGAAGAATTGACTGCCATAACCATTTAATACTGGATTGACATATGACCCTGGTCCTGCATGGAGCTCTGTGTGGAGGGTCCCTATGGCTATTCGGAGCCCCATTGACTTAAAATGGAATCAATGCAAGTGACTGCCCACAAAGAGGTCCTTGCAGGATTGGGGCTTATGTTTTCATCTTGTCTAGGACTGTATGGTTAGCTGGAACAGCTTTGTTGTATGGACTGGCTTACAAGCCAATCTTATGATTGTTGTTAGTGGCATGCTGTGACCTTTTAATAAGGCATGCAACAATTTTTTAGTGAACAAATTTTGCACTAAACTTTCCATCTTGATGAAGAGTTCACACCATCAGCTCTGTTCTATCATGGACAATTCAATTCACATTTGTATGCCTTAAGTAGTCCAACCTTTTTACTAATATTTCACAAAATTGCATCATCCATGCAATGTGACCTTGCACATACAATGCAGATGAGTTCTACAGCGTGAATCTGGGCCTGCACAGAATTGTCCTGTGGGCTGCCAGTTGGATCACATCTTTTGTGAATTCTGGGGCATGCAATGCATATATTGCATATATAGATGGTACACCACTGCTATTAGAGCTGATCAAATACTATGGGAAAAAGTATTCCTGACCAATCATTCACATAAAACTGCCCACGGGTCATTATTTCCCCTGGCTTCTACACATGGAGATTCTGAAGTCTGTGCATAATGTTTCTGAGTGATTTGACTGGCTCAGGCTGAAATGGCAGCAGTAGGTCAGAGCTGACTTTACAGTGAGACATAACCAGACTGGTGGTGATGCAGATCTAACTTCCCAGCTGGGCCTGACCAGACCATTGGAAGCAGCACAGAGCTGACTTCACAGCACCCTGATAAGTAACTGCACAAAGCTAAATTCCACCATGGTACCCAACCAGATGACTGGTGACAAAGCTGATGTCACAGAACTGGACCAGGTGGCTGTACATGGGAGGAATACCTTGTTGTCTTCAATTCTCTGGTCTAGAAAAGACTGTCTGACCATGACTCCCATTAGTCTTATTGAACCCATGGGTGGGGATTGCTTTGAGATTAAGAGTTCTGGACCACAACAGATCAAATAACTAATACTGGCAATTGTGGTGCTAACCATACTCCTGACACACTGAGTAGTCTTTGCTCATTTTGTTATGTGTGTGTGTGTGTGTGTGTGTGTGTATATATATATATATATATATATGGTTATTGTGTTTCTTTTTTTTTTCTTTTCTTTTTTTTTCAGAAATATAAGGCACTTTCATAATCCCAAAGACTCCTGAGTGCTTATGAGCAAGGAAGAATCACCTAGAAAGGTGGCCAGGAAGATTATATTTTAATTTCCCAGAGCCAGAAATAGGAGTACAGCCTTGGGTAGGGTCTCCAGCTGTACGTTTGTTTATTTTATAGGACTCCTAGACAGATCAAACCCGTCCCATGCTGCTGCCATTGGCACTCAGCAGAAGTGTTCTATATGCATGAGGAAAATGATAAAATGTAACCCTCATCAAATTCTTTCCCAGTGTGCCTTTCACTGGCCCTTTAAATTTGGCTGAGCAAAGCAGCATCAGCCCTTAAGCAGCCATTTTGCAACTAGCTGCTGTATGCTGCATATCTCTCTCTCAGCTGGTAAATATTTATTTTATTTTCTGTTATGTTTCCTTTTGTTTTCCCTATGTGTTCCCTGAGGAGATGGCCCCATGCTCACACAGGCAATTAACAATGGGACATCACAATTCTGTTTTTAAAAGTCATTTTCCAGAGCAGAACCTCACATCAAGGAACAGAATTTATCCCCCCAAATGACTTATGTACTTTGGAGTCTTGCTCTAACCAAAGGAAGCCGCAGTAAAGCTGTCTACAAATAATGATGTAGTTTGATTTGAAGTCTTGCTTTGTGATGTGACTAGCTGGGTGTACTGAAGTGATAGACTATGTAGAGTTAGAGGAGTCTAGAGAGATGGGTGGTTAGAACTTTCATTCTCATTTTAGTTCTTTCTGCTAGGGTTGTATCCCCCTTTTCACAGCAGCACAATTCTCAGTCCCTTATCAAAAATGTGCCTTGTCTCATTGGACCTAGCTTCCTACTGCTCCTATTCTCAAACCTTTAACCAGAAACTTCCCTCCAAAATATTTCCCACTAGTGACTGATGCATATTCCCCTGGTGGTCGACAGGGTGGTCTGTTGCTGGAATGGACATGCCCTCACCTGGCTGCTGGCACTGTCCTCTAATTTATATGAGGAATTGAGTGAGGACTGGTCTTGAAGTTTGGGAGGAGAGCAGAGGTTAAAGCACCCTGTGACGTTGTGCAGTCTATATGGTTTTATAAAAACTTGATAATAAGTCAATATAATGTAACTGGGATAGTTTTAGAGAAAATACGGTAATAAGTGAATATAATGTACTGGGATATGCTTCGTGCAAAAGGTCTCTTGTAAGGTATCATTACAAAGCTCATAATCTACTGAGTGTGGTCATCCTATTTGTGGAAATGTACCACTCTTGTATCTAAAACTAGAAATATAAAACATAACTCTGAGGGCCTATTGTAATTATGTAAAGTGTGGGCCATTAATGATGGTTTGGAATCTTGATGACTCCCATTAACAAGGACCATTGTCTGCAGATGACTGTGTTTACCTGCAAGTCTCCCTGTATATGTGTGTGCTGGCAAGTAAGTAATGAAGTCTTGCAGTGACATGTGATCATGTCACCTGAACTGGAATCCATCTTTAACCTGGTGCTTTTCCAGTGAGGGGGGGTGGAAACCCAGAGGGACAAAGGATTCCCGCCTTATGCAAAAGATATATAAAGGGGTGGAAGAGAACAGAGAGGAGAGAGGAGCCATCATGGAGAAGCCCCTAGCTAACACCTAAGCTGGAACAAAAGCTGTACCAGGGGAAAGAATTGTGCCCAGGCCTGGAAGGTGTCCAGTCTGAGAAAAACTTACTGAAGCATCTCTGAGGGTGAGATTATCTGTATTTAGTTTGATTAGGCATAGATTTGTGCATTTTATTTTATTTTGCTTGTGACTTACTTTGTTCTGTCTGTTACTACTTTGAACCACTTAAATCCTACTGTCTGTATTTAATAAAATCACTTTTTATTTAGTAATTTACTCAGAGTATGTATTAATACCTGGGGGAGCAAACAGCTGTGCATATCTCTCTATCAGTGTTATAGAGGGCGAACAATTTATGAGTTTGCCCTGCATAAGCTTTATGCAGGGTAAAACGGATTTATCTGGGTTTAGACCCCATTGGGAGTTGGGCATCTGAGTGCTAAAGACAAGCACACTCCTGTGAGCTGTTTTTGGGTAAACTTGCAGTTTTGGGACAAGTGATTCAGACCCTGGGTCTGTGTTGAAGGGGACTGGAGTGTCTAATTCAGCAAGACGGGGTGCTGGAGTCCTGAGCTGGCAGGGAAACAGAAGCAGGGGTAGTCTTGGCACATCGGGTGGCAGCTCCCAAGGGGGTTTCTGTGATCCAACCCGTCACACACTCTCCTACTATTGACTCTAAAGTTTGAGCTGAGTCTGGTCAGTCAGGTACTGGAGCAGAGAGAGGTAGCTGCAGCAGCTGCTGGACTTCTACTCAATACAACAGCAGCAGCAGCAGTTTGGTCTTGCCTCCTCTTCACTGCTTATTGGAGGGCAGAGATGCAAGGACTATGTCGGGCAGCACACTTCATGTGCTCATGTTGTCACTGATGGGCACACAGGATGGGAGTTCTCCTTGCAGCAGCTGCTGCAGTCAGATCAATGGCAGGTGCACTTGTGGTGTTCCAGTTGTCTATCTGAGTAGCAAACTTCTAGGTCCCAGCCTCACATAGCGCTGAATATTATAACAAGCTAAGTTGGCATTGCATTTGGTCCTGGACCCCCCCTTCCCAAAATGACCCTTCCAGTCCAAAAGGTAGTAATGGCTTGCATTTTATTGTGTCACTGATGTGTAAGCATCCTGACACACACTTTAAGGTTTTCTGGCAGTTAAACTCCTTTGTCTGGCAGTTAAAGCTCCCAGATTCCTTTGTATTTCAAAACAGTTATACAAAAGGAGGCTTGGTGCCAAGGCTAACTCTGGAGGCCAGATGGTCCCAGATGAAGAGCTTTGAGATAGGAGGTTTCTCACATGCAAAGCTCAGGGGATGATAGTAAGTAGAGAGAACTATGTGTTAAGCAATTAGATTGTAGGAGAGTCCTGTAGAGAAACAGAGGCCAATGACAGCAAGTTCTTGGGGCAGGCCAGTGGCACATTAGCTGAGGTTTCTGCAAGAGGCAGTTGCCTGTGTGTAGTGTGCTATTACCTCTGTTCAAGGAAACAGGACTTGTGAATAAACAAATGACACTAAGAAAATACCTCGCTCAGTATCACAAAATTATGCTCCAAAAATAAAACTGACTTGCTAGGCCGAGAATTCTGCTACCTACTACTGAATTTTGCACATGGCAGATTTACAATTTGGGGAAAGGTTAATTTGATGATTCTTGGGGATACACCCAAATTAAACTGATCATATTGCATAAAACATGTGTTTGGGGTGGAGAAGTCTTATGTTCACTCCATCTGCCCATCCTCCCTTTGCAGAAATGCAGTCAAGCATTGGCCTGCATTTTCAATGGTAGCTCTGCAAGGGAAAAGGCAAGTGCCAAAGGGCTCAATTCTGGCCTTACCCTAGCTCAGTTCCCATTGAAGTAAATGGAAGGTCAAAATTGTGCCCCAGTTTTTTGTTTTCGCTTTCTTTAAAAGAAAGCAGAAATTATTTTTCATGGGCTTCCGTGCATCTTCTTTGGCTTATCACTAATAGCTGTATTCCTGGGCCAACGGAATGTTGCAGCTACTGCACAGATCTCAGAAAAAGCAAAGGACACTGAAGAGAGCATCATTATTTCATTAATAAACCTAGACCTGAACGTTGTCATGAATGTTCCCAGAGGCCCAAGAATGTCCTTCCTGCGTTAATATCTTTAGCTCAAAATGGCATAATGGAAAAACTATAATTTGGCCTATAACATTAGAATTGCCTTTGTTGCTCAATGGGCAGCTAAACACTCAAAATCAAAATCTTTCCTGACTTTTCTTGATGTAGGAAGAGAGAGAAAAAAACTGTGTCTGGGTTTGCTGGTCATACCAGGATAAAGATCTGGAAAAGTTTGGGCTGGATTCCAATTTATTTTATAGATTGGATCCAAAAATGTATGCAAGATTTTCATGATTTCCAACAATTGTGCTTCACGCTACTTTGACCTGGAAAGGGGGGCCTGCTGGGAGGTACCTTTTCTATGCACTTTTTTTTCTTTCTTTCAATCAAGGTCATGGCTATTCATCTCAGAGCCTTGTACTTAATTTGTTCAAGGTATTCAAGCAGGCAATACTGCAGTTAAAACTGTATTATATGCCAGTGATAAAGTCCTTTTCATTTCTGAGTGCAGCTCTTCTGTTCCAGCTGTTATTGCTTGTATATATGAGTTTCCAAAAAGTCTACAATCTCCATATGAATTACTCTACATCAGATGCTTTAGCTTTTTCTCCCCATTCATATATATAATTTCCTTCTTCAATGGGCAAAAAAGACATGGAGCTCTTTCTGTCTATTCTTTCCTCTCAAATTCTGGTATATTAATTCCCTCATCATACATCCTGTTCAAGATTTTCAGAACTGCATAGTGATTTTGGTTGCTTCATTTTTTGGGGACTCAACCTGAAACATCTTAAAGGGGCCTGATTTTCAGAGGCGCCCCAGATCACTAGTGACTCTTAAAAATCTTGACTCCCTATATAATTAACAAGTTCCAAGAGATATTCAAAACAGTGGCATTCCCTTCCCCATTCTTTATAGAGCCATATACATGTAATTAAAACAGTCTTGATTTCCTGTTTACTAAATAAACTCCTCATGTTACAATAAGCCTTACAAAGCTTAATTGACTTTTTTTTTTCATTGTATTTAAGAAGGTTAAAGCCCACACGTGTTTAAAAAGGATGAAATTGCCCTCTGATATATATGCCTGGTTTCTTATTCAAAGCAATTGAGCTCAGCATGCCAGCTGCTCCCTGGTGTGTCTGTTCAGTGATTTTTACCAGCAAGGATGCCCAGTTAAATCAACCAACTGGCTTCATTTTCTGTGTCTTTATTTGTTGGATGTAGACCTATTTTATTAACATGGCTTGAATGAGATAACCCAGCCCTTAAACTTGGATGACCTCTACTCAGATACATATTTTTAGTCATTTTGTATTGCTGATTTAAAGATGGACCTACAGATGGCATTCAGGAAGTTTGGAATGCAATCATTGAATTCTGAACCATTATGTTGTTTACTGACAAGCAGCTACATAATTTACCCTAACTCGGAATGTTCTCTGCCTATACCCAACATTGCTTAACCATAGGTAGCACAGTTTCTCCTCATTCTCTTATTTCCCTTCTCTTTTCTTTGTTAATTCTTTCTTGGGTTGGGAATTTTAATTTTTTAAAATATTTTTTTCATATTTAGAGAGTTTTCATATTTAGGGGAGCTAAGCATATTTGGTGATCAAACCCAGCTGGGGAGGCACCTAAGGTAGTGGGAATGAGGCCAAGAAGGAGACCCAGGTGAACTGGGTAGCTTCTCTTGGGCTAAAGGCAGAAGGAAGCCTTGGAGGCCTGAATCCAGAATCAGAGGCTTCTGAGCCAGGAAGAAGCCTGGGAGGTTGGGGGCCATGAAGCCTGGAGCCAGAGGTGAGTTGTCCTGAATCAGAAGAAAGCCTAAGGCAGTGACATCCAAGAGGCAGTGACAATAAAGCATAAGGGGCATTTGGACTGGAGTTCGAGGAGCTACAGGGAGAGAGTGATAAACTCTGTAGTCTCAAGACTATAACAGGGTTCAGAAAAGAATTAGATAAGTTCATGGAGGATAGGTCCATCAATGGCTATTAGCCAGGATGGGCAGGAATGGTGTCCCTAGCCTCTGTTTGCCAGAAGCTGAGTAAAGATTTCAGGGGTTGGATCTTGATGATTACCTGTTCTGTTCACTCCCTCTGAAGCACCTGGCATTGGCCTCTGTTGGAAGAAAGGATACTTGGATAGATGGACCTTTGGTCTGACCCAGTATAGCCGTTGTTATGTTCTTATCCTCAGTCCACTATAAAGAGGAGATATCTGAAATCCACAGGACTGGAACAAGCTCCTGTGGTTAACCCTGATACAAGGCTCAGAAGTTGGGATAAACACTGGTAGGTGTTGCTTGTTACAAAGAGCCCACAAAAGGGCTGGTGAAAAGTCCTTGAAGAAAGGCTAATCATAGGAAGGAGCCAAGGGAGTCAGTTGTGAGGTGTCTTGTGAAGCACACCTTGGCTGCCTAGACTAGGGTTCCTGTGTTGGGTTGGAGGGCTTGGATTTCCCTACCAGCTACTGATAAGTTTGCATGAAGCCCTCAGAAGGGGATATGGACTACTGGAAATCCTGAGAAAAGGGTGTAATGATCACTGGGCCCAGAATCACGGGTGGCAGACTGGACAGAGGGATCAGACATTTGTTTTTGTTGGACTTATGTTAACCCAGAAAGGGTGGGACTAAATGTGACATGCCAAAAGGTCAAGTCATGAGAAGAGGCAGACAACTAAGGGTGTGAAGTAATCATCATCCGGGGCTCTAGAGAAGGCAGAGCTGCTACACCACACCCAAGGAGGCATGCCAGTAGTGAGTCCACCTTTCTAACTCTCCACTAAACCTTAGAGATCCACAGAAAAGGGCACAATCTAGTTCTGCTGCCCTTTCACAATACAATCCTTAAAGGTGCAGAGTACCTTCCACTCCTGTTGACTACAATCAAAGTAAAGGGTACTTAGCATCTTTCATGATAGATCTGATAGCCACATGAGGAGAGAAGGGCTGATGCTTAGTATCTACAGGTGGATCTCAAAAGCCACAAAATGTAACACACTAGCTGTGTTTTTTTAAGAATTAGTTTTCTTTTTAATTTAGAGCATTCTGATATTCTTCTTGATAAAAGTGATTGAGATGTTCCCTTGTTAAGGTGCCCTATAAATTGTAGAATATTGTATAGCCTAGCCCAATTTGAAGTTTGAGTATGAAACAGTCTATCAACTAGTAGCACCCTAGGCCAGAATGCATCTTGCTTTTTTCATGAGAAGCAACTCCAGGCTAGAATTCCTGTTGCATTTTGTGTGCATTTGTTCAGTAGGTATGACAGTCAATGTGGTATGCTTGGGTATTGAACCATTACCTGCTTGCTAATTATAAAGAAAAGGCAAAGAGTGTACAAGGAAGAACATATATATTTACTGTGATGAGGAAGAAGTAGAATTCAAAAGAAATAAAATGGTTTTGTTTGTTTTCCTAACAAAAGAGAGGGGAAATGCAAGAACATTAATTAGATATTCATTTTATATTGAATAAGCTTTTATGAAATTAATAACTATTGCAAACCTCTCTGAGAAATGAGACATAAATATCCTGTTGGCTATAAAATTCAGAAAGAACCAGTAAAATATCATCTCATTTCACAGAACATGAATCCATTGTTATTCTTCAGCCTTCTACCTTGGGATAGAATACAGCCTTGGGAAATAAAGGATCAATTTTATTAGCATATAGCATATCGCTAATTTTTTCCAAATTCATTTTTCTGAATGCTTTAGGTCAGATATTCTGAAAGGAAACTCTTTGAAATGGTCTTATAACACTGATAAAAGCAACAACTCAACAAAATCAACATATCACTTCCAACACATCACTTCAAAATAAGTATTAAAATAAATATGTGTGGAATATGCAATCACTAGCAACTGTAGTAAAAATTAGCATTGAATTGTAAGTTGTCAAATGATCAAAGCAAAACTGCTCTGAACTGGGTGAATAGTGCACGATATTATTCCTGGATACTCATTTGAATCTGGAAGTGAATTCTGATTTAGAACATATCCATGACTTTTTATGAAAGCTTTCTCTTTCACGCTAATATTCACATGCTCCACTAGCAAAAGAAGTGGATTTTTAGCTGAAATATTCACTGACAACAACTTTCTAAATCCATTAACTACCCACCAACAATGTACACTTTGAAATACAGATCCAATTGTAATTGAGTGAAATATGTGAAGAAGGGTGGAGAATCAGGTTTAGGATGAATTTTGAATATTCACTGTTTGTGACTGACATACAGACCTGAGAACTAGTGACTGGAAAAATCCCCAAATAATGTCCATGGTGAATACATCTGAAAAGGTTATAATCTGTTTGCAAACAATTCATAAGCAAAAGAAGTACAACTTGTTTAATATATCATTCACTACAAATTATCCATCAAGCTGTATTATTTACATTAACCTGTCTTTTGCTCTCTTTTTTGATCATGCATTTCTTTAGATATGAAGTATTTACAACCCAGTGCTGAAGTAGCTTAATATATTATTGACTGTTTGTATCCAAAGTGAAATTTATTCTCAAGGTATTCTGAAGCTGCAAAAAGCAGGAGATAAAACAAGAGAAGAAAGAGAAGTTTTTTGTTTCTCATACTTTAACTCATTTAGGAGTTTATAGAGGTATTTAAGGTGCAGTACAATAAATAAAATACCTAGAATACCAGCCAACTCATCCCACCAAAAAACAACCGAACTCTTAATGTACCTTGATTGTGCCTCCCCATCTCACCCTGACTAATACCTTACTTCTTGTATGGTTCCTTGTTTATTAAAAGGAATGTTTGTGCAAACAGTGAAGACAGGTAAATGGTGCAGAATGTTTCCAGTGAGTTTTGTATTCTTAAATGTGAGCATCTACATTGGGAAACCAATTCTAAAGGCCTGTCTACCCTGCATACCACTGGTGATGGCATGTAGGGTATGTAGCTACACATGCCTCAGTGAAAAGCAAGCTGAACCCACACTGTGGAATGGAGCTGCATACAGCTGTGCCACTGTAGTACATCTGGTGAAGATGCTCTGTGCTGACAGAAGAGAGCTCTCCTGTCAGCATAATAACTCCACCTCCGTGGGAGGTGGTAACTAGTTGGTGGGAAAAGCTCTCCTGCTGACATAGCTCTGTCCACACTTAGGTTGGTGTAACTTACTTCACTCACGGGGTGGCTCAGTGCAGACCTGGCCTTTCACTTCAGCAGGGAAAGACTTCAGCAACTCGCCACTGCTGGAGGCTTTCCCCACTGCCCTCCCTACTGTCAGTCTTTCCCTGCATTGCTTTCAATAGCAGGATAGATGAGGGAGGAATGGCTTGGGCCTATAAAGTAAGGTACATACCCTAACTGTTCAAGTGTATCTTTACTTGCCTAAACAGTGCCTCACCATCTACACTGCTATTTATACCAGAGCTGGGGCGGGGCATGTAGGGCCACCATAAGGAGTGTGCAGTGTAAATGTATCCTGAGAGTTACAATTATCTATTCAGGGGACAGAAACATCCTATGTGACTAACATAGTTCAACAAAACAGCTTAAATAGAAAACACTCACAATAATTGTTCATGAATGAGCTTCAGTCAAAGAAGTATTTGCAGAAATTATATGACCAATAATTTCAGACAATGAACATGTGAGACAACCACAGACAATTTACAAGCACAAAGAAGCAAAGATTTGTTTTAAACAATATTCATTATGAATTATTCACCCAGCTCTAGTAACATGGACCCAATTCTTGTCCTTTACTCAATATGAGTAATAACTTACTCTTTAACAGAAGTCAGTGACAGTACTCGCTGAGCTCTAGGTTCTGTGACAATTAATTGACATGGATGGAGGGGAGGAGCAGGACTGGGCCCTTTCTTAGTCTAATTTAGACTAAAAGCTCTTTAAATCTTGGACCATGTCTTTTTTATTTCTGTAAAGTGCTGCAGAAATATACAGTGCTATACATAATTAATAGTAAAGATATAGGGCCCATTCTTGCAGTCCTTACTGAGGCATTGAAGTCACTGGAGATTTGGAGCAATACTGATTATTAATTTGAAAGTGGAAAGTTAGGTAAGTAGCAGAGCCAGATTTACACCTTACGCACGCCTAGGCACAGCATCTTCAGCGTGCCACCCCCCCGCCACTCCCTGCCCTGCCCTGCCCCGCCTACAGCTGGCCTTTGTGTTGCACACTGTTTTAGCAAAGTAAGTCGCCCCTAGAATGCCAGTGCCCCTAGGCGCATGCTTACTGTGCCTAATTAGAAATCTGGCCCTGGTAAGTAGTGAATGTGTGGTAGAGTCATATAAAAAGACAAAACAAAACAAAAACCTTCAGGTGGTAGCTATGAGATTCTGCAGAATGAAATCACCTCTTTCTCTACACCCACACAGATCTGTTCTTGTTCTTGTAAACAGAGAAATGGCAATTAACACTGTTGCAATATAACATGCTTGATCTCGTCTGTTGTATTGAACTAAATATGTTCCAAGGTACTGATTCCAGGACACAGGCTATCTTCACAGTCATCCCCACTGTCAAAGGGAGATTAAGGTTTGTTGAGAGGATAGCAGAAAGTGGGACTGGATTTGTGGTCCAAGAGTGGCAATCATACATACTCTCTCTCTCACTCCTATTGCTGTTTACCTTTTTTCTGTCTACATGATTTATTAAAACATCAGTTGCTTCTGAGTATGAGTATTTAACTTTCAACCTCAGATAGTTTTTGTATGCTAGTTTATGCAGACATGATAATATAAGGCCTGATCAAATAGCCTTTAAAATCCACTGACTTCGGTGTAGTTTGAATTAAGCCTAAGCAATGTATTATCTAAAAAGTCATTATCTTGCAATATAATAGCATGACCTTCAGCGTCTCAAGTATTTAAACAGAGAAATAATATATAGTCTCTCTTCCTTCTGCTCTTGTAAGACAAATAGCTTTATTAATTTACAGCTTTGGTTTTTAATCTGTTTGTATGAATGAGTGAGTAGGCAGATGTTTGGTGTCTCTCTCTTTCTGAAGGACTTAGGTTTCTTTCAGTCTTTCACTAACCTGTACCTTTCTCGTATTTTATTATCTCTAGCTGCAGAATAGTATGTGCATTTAATATAACACATGTATACGTGTGTGTATGCATGTCTCTTTCTCTCTATATATAATGTATGTATTTACTTATATATTTTGAGTTATACAGAAAAAGATAAGAACATTTATATGTGGTAATAAGTGCCTATGACACATTCTAACAAAATACAAGTACACCTCTACCCCAATATAATGTGACCCGATATAACACAGGTTTGCATACAACACAGTAAAGCTCTGACATGCTGCTCCGAGCAACGTGTTATGGGTGCTGGGCCGGGCCGGGGCCGAGGGGTTGGATAAGGGGCAGAGGGTCTCGTAGGCGGTCAGGGGCTCCCTCCCCCAGGGTCTAGGAGGCAGGAGCTGTAGGGGGGCAATTTTGGGGGCCCCACAGTCCCAGAGTGGCCCGGGGGATTAGCGGGGGGCCGGGAGCAGCCCGCTCCACTTCCCTCACCCCGGCCCCAGCCGTGTCGCACGGGGAAGGGGGTTTGGGGGAAGGGATCCCCCCCACACTCACCGGCAGCGGTGGAAGTGGAGCAGCCCGGCCCCAGCCTGCTCCACTCCGCCAGCTCCCAGCCACAGGAGGTGAGTGCGGGAGCTTTCCCCAACCCCTCCCCACACACACACACACACCCCAGCGACACGGCTGGGGCCAGGGCAAGGAAAGCGGAGCAGGCTGGGGCCACGTCGCTCCGCTTCCCGCCGCATGTGAGTGCAGGGGGCATCCTTTCCCCAACCTCCCCGCACTCACCGGCGGCGGGAAGCGGACCGCTGCAGCTGGGAGGTAGCGGAGTGGAACGGGCTGGGGCCACATTGCTCCATTTCCCGCCGCTGCTGGTGAGTTCCTGTCAGGGGACAGGGGTGTGTGGATAGGGGTTGGAGCAGTCAGGGGACAGGAAGCAGGGGGGTTGGGTAGGGGGTGGGGTCCTGGGGGTGATTAGGGACAGGGGTCTCTGGAGGGGGTGGTCAGGGAACAAGGAACGGGGGGGCCAAAGCAAGTTCAATATAACACGGTCTCACCTATAACGCGGTGAGATTTTTTGTCTCCCAAGGACGGCGTTATATCGGGGTAGAGGTGTATTGTAATTTATGACTCCATCAATTTTACCAATCTCCTGTTACCAAAAATGGCCAGGCAATATATAGACACTACAAAATCATTCCCCTTCCCACCACTCCTCGCACTACCAAATTTCTGCCATCTTCTCTAAAGGCCAGGTTGAATGTGTGTGTGTGTTTGGGGGGGAGAGGGGAGGAGGGGGACTTTGCAGTGCATTATAAAGATCAAATAATGTGGAGTATTTAGAACCCCCACGGAGGAAAATCAAAGGGTTTTCTTAGAGCCGCTTGTATAGGGAAAGCCCCTGGCGGGCCGGGCCAGTTTGTTTACCTGCCCTGTCCGCAGGATACGCCGATCGTGGCTCCCACTGGCCGAGGTTCGCTGCTCCAGGCCAATGGGAGCTGCAGGAAGCAGCGGCCAGTATATCCCTCGGCCCGCGCCACTTCCCACAGCTCCCAGTGGCCTGGACCAGCGAACTGCGGCCACTGGGAGCCGCGATTGGCCGGACCTGCGGACGCGGCAGGTAAAGAAACCGGCCCGGCCCGCCAGGGGCTTTCCCTACACAAGCGGCGTTTCAAGTTTGGGAAACACTGTCTTAGAGATTGCTTTACCAGCATCTCCTAGGCTTTCATACTAACTGGTCTCCAGCCTGAGTGTCTCCAATTACCACAAGTGCAAAAGTGTTAATTAAAAAAGGGAGCTGTTATAACCACAGTTTATTTGAAATTTCTGGTTGTTTGTTTGAAAACAGAAATAGTCTTTGGAACCTGAATACTTAGACATCCATGGGAGAAGGAACTTTACAGAACCACTGGCTGAACTACATTGCAGAGAATGACATAGGGATCATTCATAATAAATTAACAGTTTGTATTCTTGTTACAAGTCTGTTTTAAAATTACAGGGCCCAGTCCAACTCCCATTGAAATCAATGAGAATATTTACACTGACTTCAGTGGGAGTTGGATCAGGAACTCAATTAATTTACAAACACTACTTAATATACTACAGTTTGAAAGGGTATGAATATATGAATCTAGATACGCAGGCATGCACACAAAGCAATTAGTGCTAATTTTAGTTTAAATGTGCCACAGTACCTCAGGGGCACTGTATAAATTTATTAGCGAATCAAGAAATATTTTATCAGGAACTAAACCTTGCATTAATATTTAATATGAAATTTAACCTTGTCCTTCCACATTATAGAACTGTTCTTAAGAGAACTTGCACTATAGCAGGAACACGGGGGAAACTATTTTACACTTAAAAAAAAAACCTAGGATACATTTTAGCACATGGATAGAGTTTTGTGTTCTGGTAATTGATATGTCTTCCAAAAAAAAAATATAGTGCTGTATTAATCCTTGTTCATGAAGCAGGAATGAAAATTCATCCTTTTTTTTTTAATGAAACTACTGAGTTTTTTGATGTGTGTATAAAATAAACCAGCTTTGAAGTTGATTGCTACTAGCAAAACATACATTTATTATAGAGCTATTCACTTACAGAACATTGGATTTGGATGATTACATTTAAAACTCAGTTTGGCACTGACTAGCTTGACAGTTGCTATTTTCTTTGTAAGCAAGCGGTATATTCATAAATAAGAAGTTAGTTCTATTATCATTTCAGCTATTCTGAAATCCTAAGTAAATCTACCCAGCCATACCGGAAGTACTTTAACATTTTACTTCACTGTTCTGAAATAGCAAATGTGGAGATGGCATTTTCCTTCCATGCCAGCAAAGAATTCAAAATATTGGTCAAAAAGGATACAGCTGCAATGATTTTACCAAAGCAAGGATACTAAGTATAGTCCTGTAGTCTTAAAATATCACCTGCTCAAATATTTTAAAAGGACAAAGAATTTTTGCATTATTAAAAATAGAGATAGGCCCAACTTGCAAAATTTGGATCCATATTTGTATTTTGCCCCCCAAAATTTTAGGGCCATTAGAATCTGGGGTTCTGTTTCAGAATTATTTCTAATTATGTTTATTTATTTTTAATGTGGTTTTATTCATCCTTTCATCACATCCTTCTGATGTATATTTACTCTTCAATTTTTTGTGAAGACCCAATTTAGAAAATGTATCAGCTTTTGCACTATATAATCTCTGAAAAAAAAAATCTTAAGTAATGTAACATTGTCATGTTTTACTGAATTGGACCCAAAGGGTAGCGTTGCCAACTTTCTAACTGCAGAAAAACAAATACCCTTCCTTCGCCCTTTACCCCTCCCCTGCCCTGAGGCCCCGCCCCTTCTCTGAGGCCCTCTCCCTCCATTTCTCGCTCACTTGCTCATTTTCACCAGGCTGGGGCACAGGGTTGGGGTGTGGGCTCTGGGGTGGGGCCAAGGATGAGGAGTTTGAAGTGTGGGAGGGGGCTCCAGGCCAGGGCCGGGGGTTGGGTGCGGGGCCGGTGAGGGCTCTGGCTGGGGGTGTGGGCTCTGGGGTGGGGCCAGGGATGAGGGATCTGGGGTGAAGAAAAGAGATCTGGGCTGGGGCCAAGGAGTTTGGAGCATGGGAGGGGGCTCAGGGTTGGGGCAGGGGCTGGGGTGTGGGCTCCGGGAGGGAGTTTGAGTGTGGGAGGGGGATCTGAGCTGGGGCAGGGGGTTGGGGCGGGGGGGGGTTGGGGTGCAGGCTCTGGGCAGTGCTGACTGACCTCAGGTGGCCCCGGCATTTTCCGGGAATGGAGGAAGTCCGCGCGGCTCCCGGGAAATGGCAGCATATCCCTCTGGCTCCTAAGCTGAGGAATCGCCAGGTGTCTCTGCACACTGCCCCTGCCCACAGGCACCGCCCCCGCAGCCCCCATTGGCCGCGGTTCCTTTGGAGCAGATGTTCAACCCAGGTATTCCCCCTCCTAAGTGGTTGTCCACCTAAGAGGAAAAGACCTGTGTTCAAGTTGCTGCTTTGGTATGGTGATTTGAACCTGAGTTTTCCACATCCCACTTGAGCACACTAACTACTAATTCCCCACCTCTGGAATATTGCCTAAATCTGCTTAATGTTTTGATATTTTGATATTGTCAGAATGAGTTGTTTCAACACTTCATTTTTTTTTATTCCAACCAAAACCATTTGCCAAAATCTACATGAGTTCACCAAATGTTCCAGTTGACCCAAATCTGCACCTTTTTTGGGGGGGGGGGGAATTGTCCCCAAAATTTTGCCCAGCTTTACCTCTGACACTCCCTGATCAGGCAATAAGCTTGGCACCCATGAGTCTGTCACTCTTAGAAATGAAGTAAGAAAATGTATTAGGTTTGGGTTTTTTTTCAGCTCAGATCAATGTTTAGTGAGAAGAGAAATCATAAAAAATTCAAAGCAATTTTGCATCAAGGAATAACATTTTTAAATGAATATCATTACTGAATGTCAGTTTGTTTTGCTGTAGGCATCAATCTTCAGAATAAAATATCCTTGTGGAAAGAAGAAAGAAAAGAAAGATTAAGAATGTGTTCCTGTTCTTTTCATTGACCGGTTAATGTTAAAAGGAAATAGCAACAACATTTGTTAGAGTTACAATGGTGAAAGGAAGTTAAATAATGCTGGGCTAAGAGGAGAGCTGTGGGGTATACACAGGGGCTTAATGGTTGGAAGTTTTGGTTTCAATTTCAATTTAAGACTGAATGAATCAAATAATGTCTCATTTTACAGCGCAGTGGAATATCAGGAGGGGATCTAGAATGCAACAACAGAATTGAAGAAATCAATAGAGGCAATTAACAACAAGTGTTTTCTGGCAATTTGAAATCTTACTTTATTTTCTGGAAGTGAAATTAAATTGATTGTTTTTTGACTTTTACTTCACCTTGCTCCATGTTACTAATATGTTATAAATCAGTAGTTCCCAAACTTGGGATGCCGCTTGTGAAGGGAAAGCCCCTGGTGGGCCGGGCCGGTTTGTTTACCTGCCATGTCCTCAGGTCCGACCGATCGCGGCTCCCAGTGGCTGCAGTTCGCTGCTCCAGGCCACTGGGAGCTGCTGGAAGCGGCACGGGCCGAGGGACGTACTAGACACCGCTTCCTGCAGCTCCCATTGGCCTGGAGCAGCGAACCGCGGCCAGTGGGAGCCACGATCGGTGGACCCTGCGGACGGGTCAGGTAAACAAAGCGGTCCGGCCCGCCAGGGGCTTTCCCTACACAAGAGGCATCCCAAGTTTGGGAAACGCTGTTATAAATGGTTCTCAGAAACAGGGAACTGCCTCTAAACTAACTCCCCCCCCCCCCAACTTTGCTCTTTCCCCATTTACTTTATTGCCAGGGACTTTCTCCAACCTTTTTCTTTTTCTCCCCCACCCCCTTCCTATTCATCCAGAAATTGCTATGGGTTCCTCTCTGCCTCAATATACAATCTTACCTCTCATGGCAGAGTGTCTTCTCCTCCTCAGTGGCTGCTATCCAGAACAGCCTTCTGGCACATTTCTATCATATTTGAAATTTCTGTATGAAATATCTTATCGGAACTTGTCCTGCCAGTAACCACACCCTAAAAATGCTTGGGGGGAAAAAAAAGAGTTGGACCTTACACTTTGTTATAATGGTCAGCTGACTTGGACTATGTTACACCACCTGGAGGAAACAAGATCTGGAGTCAAAGGCCCTGTGACATTTTAAATCAAGGATCCTCTTAGCTGAACTCAACTGATACTTATAAAGAGAGAGAGAGAGAGAGAGTGTGTTTTTCATGTAGGCAAGACCCAAGCCATGTAGGTTTCTTTACATCAAAGGCATAACTTTGAACTGCACCAGAAATGAAAAGGAAGCTTGTATAGTTCCCATTACAATTTGTCAGTTAATATTGTGTAAAGCCAGGTCTACTCTAGGACATTTTAGAAAAAAGTCCATCAATGGTAGTAGTGGTTTTTCATACATTCCAAGATCAGAAGAGACCACTGTGCTCATGCTAGATGATCTCCTGTATAACCCAGTCCATAAAACTTTCCCAAAATAATTCCTCGGACATATATTTTAGAAAAAAAACATTCAATCTTGATTTAAAAAATCAGTGAAGGAGAATCCACCATGACTGTTGGTAAATTGTTCTAATTACTCTCATTGTTAAATATTTACACCTTATTTCCAGTCTGAATTTGTCCAGCTTGAACTTCCAACCATTGGCTAATGTTATCCCTTTCTCTCCTAGACTGAAAAGCCTATTATTAAATATTTGTTTCCCATGTAGATATTTATAGACTGTAATCAAGTCCCTCTTAATCCTATCTTTGTTAGTTAAATAGATTGAGCTCCTTGAGCCTACCATTATAAGGCATATTTTCTAATCCTTTAATCATTCTTGTGGTTCTTCTCTGAATACTCTCCAATTTATCAACATCCTTCTTGAACTGTGGGCACCAGAACTGGACACAGTATTCCAGCAGCAGTCACAGCATTGCCAAATACAGAGGTAAATAACCTCTCTACTCCTTCTCCAGATTCCCTTGGTTTTGTTTGTATTCCAGGATCACATTAGCTCATTTTGGTCACAGTGTCACACTAGGAGCTCATGCACAGCTGATTATCCACCACAACCCTCAAATCTTTTTCAGAGTCACTGCTTCCCAGGATAGAGTCCCCCGTTCTGTAAGTAAGACCTCAATTCTTTGTTCTCAGATGTATACATTTACATTCAGCCATATTAAAACGTATCTTCTTTGCTTGCATCCAGTTTACCAAGCAATTCACATTGCTCTCAAGCAGTGATCTGTCCTCTTCGTTATTACCACTCCCCCTATTTTTGTGTCAACTGCAAACTTTATCAGTGATGATTGTGGGTTTTCTTCTAGGTCATTGATAAAAATGTTAAATAGCATAGGGCCAAGAGGTGAGCACTGAGAGACTTCACTGGAAACACCCACTCCATGGTTCCTCATTTAGTTACATTTTGAGACCTATCAGTTAGCCGGTTTTTAATCCATTTAATGTGTGCCATGTTATTTTATATAGTTCGAGTTTTTTTAATCAAAATGTCATGTTGTACCACGTGAAACATCTTACATAATTCTAAGTAGATTGTATCAACATTATTACCTTTATCAACCAAACTTGTAATCTCTTCCAAAATGATATCAAGTTAGTCTGTCAGGATCTATTTTCCATAAACCCATGTTGATTTGCATTAATAGCATTACCTTACTTTAATTCTCTATTAATCGACTCCTGTATCAGACACTCCATTATCTTGCCTGGGATCGATGTCAGACTGACAGGCTTATAATGACCACAGCCATCCATTTCCCTTTTTTAAAAATTGGCACATTAGCTTTCTTCCAATTTTCTGAAACTTCCCCAGTGATCCAAGTCTCATTGAAAATCCACATTAATGGCCCAACAAGCTCCTCAGCCAGTTCTTATAAAACTCTTGGCATGTAAGTTATCTGGACATGCTGATTTTAAAAATTGTTAGCTGTTGTTTAACATCCTCCTGAGATTCTAGTGGGATGGAAAGAGTGTTGTCACCATGTTATGAGACTATACCATTTGTCCCCCTTCCCCCCCAATTCAGAACAAATATTTATTGAACTCTTCTGCCCCTTCTGCATTATTATTGATAATTCTATGATTTTTTGTCTAGTAATGTACCAATAACATTGTCAGGATTTTTTTTGTTCCTAATATATTTAAAAAAAAAAAAACGTATTGTCTTCCACTTTGCTAGCCATAGATTTCTCCAGGTTTCCCTTTGCTTCCCTTATCAGTTTTATACAATCTTTAACTTCTGATTTATATTCATTATTATGAAATCCTTTCTTCCATTTGTAAAATATTATTTTTCAATGTACAGCTGCCTGCACTTCCCCTCTAAACGAGGTCAGTTTTTTTAACAACAATTGTGGCTTTTGGGGTTTCTCATAAGGTGTGCTTAAATCATTCCCAGTTATCATTCACACTTTTCTGATTAAGTTCTTCCTCACATCTGATTTTACTGTTGTCAGCTTTGTGAAACTGGCTTTATTAAAGCACCAGTTATATATATACATATATATATATATATATATATATTACTAGTCTGGACTTTATTCTGCTTGCACATTATAAATCTGATCAAGTCATGATCACTTGTACCTAATCTACCATGAATTTTTAATTCTGTAATCAGTTGCTCTTTATTTGTTAGGAAAACATCTAATAGAAAATTCCCTCCTATTGGCTGCAACATTTTTTCAGTTAGGAAATTGTCATCTATAATGTTTAGAAATTCCAAGGATGTTTTAATATTGTCATATGTTACTCAAATTGAAGGCCCCATGATCATGCAACTCCCCCCCCCCCCCCGACATTATAGATAGGTGCGTAAGGAGGCAGTCTTCCTATTTCCTAATATTGTTGGATGATCTGTAGCAATACCCCATCTTGTGCTTTATCTATTCAGATATTGATTCATAAACATTTAAGATGATTTTCAGTGATTCAGGAACAGGTAATGCCATTTCTGATGTAGTGTCACCCCCTTCCCTTTTGTCCACTTCATCTTTCTTAAATAAGTTATAACCATTGATTTTAACTTTCCAATTGTGTGAATTATCCCACCAGGTTTCAGTGATACCAGCTAGTTCGAATTTATGCTCATAAATGAGCAATTCCTATTCCTGTTGTTTGTTACCCAGGCTCCTAGCATTGGTGTATAGGCAATTCAGTGATTTCGTCTCCTTCTCCTTTAGTTCCTTGATTGATTTTGTTCTCAAGATCTCAATTCTGTTCTGAGCATTCATATATTCCCTCTTTTTACTCTCTGATTTCACTATTAGTCTAACACCCCCCCGGACTACTCTACCCAGCCTGTCCCCGGGGAGATTGGTCCATTCTCTAATTGTAGAGGAAGCTGTGTAGTTTGGATGGCCTCCACCTCAGTAGAAGGGGGCACCAACATTCCACAAAACCCAAACCCTCTACACCACTAATCTTACCTGGTGGGAACCTTAGAATAGATAACGCTCTGGGAGTCCTTGTCTGGTAGCTTCTGTCATGCTTCCCATTGTATCAATTAATTAAACCTGCTGATGAGCAGGTTTAATTAGCTTAGTGGTAGAAACATCAGAAGTCACCAGAACCACTATAGTCAGAGCAAGAAGCGACTCCCACATTTGAGGTTCTATGTAGCTAACTAGGTGTCCTGGAGCCTTTTCTACATAGGGTTTCTGCTACTTTGGCAGAATCCTAGAATATCAGGGTTGGAAGGGAGTTCAGGACGTCATCTAGTCCAACCCCCTGCTCAAAGCAGGACCAACCCCAACTAAATCATCCCAGCCAGGGCTTTGTCAAGCCTGACCTTAAAAACCTCTAAGGAAGGAGATTCCACCACCTCCCTAGCTAACCCATTTCAGTGCTAACTGGTGTTAGTACTGACGGTTTTTTTTTTTCCCCTTATGTGGATATGGCCCACTTAGAGTAGTTGCACTTTGCACCAGTTGTAGCTTCTGTCTGCACCAACCAGAGGTGAAAGTAAGTCGGTATGGTCTGGTACGGCGTACTGGTAAGAAAGTGGCTGCTAATGGGGGGTGGGCAAAAGGGGCAGCTGCCCGGGCTCCGGTGATTTAAAAGGGCCCCTGGCTCACGGCAGCGGCTGGAGCCCCTGGCCCTTTAAATCGCTGCTGGAGCCCCAGGAGCTCCCAGCCACTGTCGCCACTACCCCAGGGCTCTGGCAGTGATTTAAAGGGCCCGGGGCTCCCAGCCACCGCCGCTACCCCAGGGCTCCAGTGATGATTTAAAGGACCCGGGGCTCCTAGCTGCCATTATCGTGCCAGCGGCCAGAGCCCTGGGCCCTTTAAATCGCTGCCGGAGCCAAAGGTGGCGTTGGCCAGGCGGCGCTGAAGGGCTGGCTGGGGGCGCAGTCTGGCTCCAGTCCTGCCCCTCTGCCTGAGGCCCCACCCCTCCTATGAGACCCAGAACCTCCCCCCCCAACCCGCCCAGGACCCTGGTAAGACCGTTAAGTTACTTTCACCCCTGGCACCAGCAGTAACTTCTGATTGTCATCATCACTAGCCTTATGCAGACAATGAAGTACCCCAATCTATCAGCCACAAAGGCACAAGTTATTCAGGTGAGGTCCAGATCTCTGCTGGAACCTAAAACCCTGTTAATGCAGCACTGGGAGCATCTCCCAGTAAGTGCCACTATGAAAGCAGGGAGGGCTGCTTGCTACGTCATCCATAACTGCAGGAATACGTTTACAAGAAAGTGGAACTGGAGTCATGCAGTTTTCCCTGCCTCCATTTCTCTTTGTTTCTGACCCTTATCATACCATCCTAGGCTAATCTGTTACTTTCTCCATGTCCATCCCACATGTAGTGGGAAATACTGTTATGCTGTGCATGTGTTTGTGTGGATAGCACATTCTATTTCTTCTTAGTCTTTTTTTTGTTCTGAAATACATAAAAATACATGTGGCGGTGAGACGATACAGTATTCAACAATATAGCATAATTTTTGTTTCTAGCATGCAAAGCTTTCAAGTATGTTTTAATAAAATATTTTGACACTAAATTAAAAATGTAGGCTAACTTGTGGGTGCATCTTTAAGTGTACATTAATAACCAGAAGTAATTGAAACTATATATGTTCAATATGGGTGGTTTAATATTACTATGAGAATCATTTCTGCTGTACTTGCTGACTTTTTAAATACATATCTTTATCATAATTGGCTTCTTTATTCATTTTAAATTTGTTACTTTTTTTTTTTAAGGAAACCAAAGGTGAGGAATAAAAGAGGAAAGGGTATTGCCTGCACATGCTAGAATGTAAATGGTGCAAAGTTTGTTTTGCCTATCACATTCCATAATGAAAGGCCTGCTGGAGAGGAGAATTCACACTTCAGAGGTTAATAGTTTGGTTTACACCTTTGCCGTTGCTATTGTTTGGCGACAGTCCTTTTTATGCAGGGTCAGGTTAACAGGGCAACAGCAACAGGTTTGAAAATGAACAGATGAGGAAAGCATCAAATGAAAAACACAAACTCTTTGCATAATTTGGTGAATTGTGCCTTGTGTGTTTCACTTAGATATTTACAATCTTTCTTCTATATGTTGCTTCAGCAACAGTCTATGAGGTTAACAGGCCACACAAGGAGACTAGACATTATGATGTCAGTGCCACAAAAGGAATAGTGCTGCAATAGGGTCTGATAAAATTTTAGTTACAGAAATGTTCCTAAAAGATCTTTGGGTATAAGTAATAAAGCCAAGGAAAATATATATATAAAAAATATTTGAGGAACTGTACTGTAAAAAGTGGGACAGTACGTACCTGCATGCTCACAACTTTTGATCCACACTTAAATTTAAAAAATCAGTTTGTCAGACATTTAAGATTAATGCTGGATCTAAATTTTACAGGTTGCAGTATTTTGTATTCTCTCTGCTCTAAACTGAATATTCTTACACATCTATAAGATTATTTTTTCAAGATATATTTTTTCTTCTTTTGTTGCCCTAAGTCCACTTGTCTGTGTTTGTTTTTTATTTTATTTTATTTGTTTTTCTTTCAGTTCTGGTTGTATTGTTTTCAACCTGTTATAAGACTTCTTTCATTTTGATTTGTTTTTATTATCATTAGTTACCCATATAGCCTTTGGCACAGCCAAGGACCTGGGATCACTGTTCTCCTTTTTTTTATATGCACGTGACCTATTGTCTAAAAGTGGCAACAACAGATCAGGAAATGGATCTAGCAACTCAGATCCAATATCCTTTGCTTATTCTGGTGTAGTACCTGCTTGCTCCATGACTAGTCCTATTATTGTCATGGAGCAAGCAGGTATTACACCAGAATAAGGGTATAAGAATAGGATCCTTAAAAAAATACCTGTTCACCTGCAATTGTTGGGAGCTTATTCTATTTATTTTTAATTCCCTTAGACTATATTAAGATATTTGAGTAATGAACACTATGCTTAAGGTGGGGTGTGGTTTCTCTCATACCTCCCTGGCCCCCACATCCCAACCACCAAAATTGCTTTTAGGCTGAAACTTTCAATGTTCTGTTTTAGCTACAAAGCTGACAAGTTTATATGTCAGTTGCACTGAAGACAGCTTTTTCTTCTTACTGTTGTTGTTAGACAGCATCTGTTAAAGCATATTGGATCAGATTCATCTGATGGTGGTGATAAAGCTTTACATAGCACCTTTCATCTCAAAGGATTCCAGAACCCTTCACATTACAGGAGTTACTTGATCTGCTTCCTGTAGCGAAATGGAGTAGTGCACAGCAATAGTATTAGTGTACAATTTGTTTTGCTAATTAGTAAGGTATAGTTACCTTACACAACAATTTAGGAAGTGAATAAGACTATCACATCCAATTAAAAGTGTAGAGGGAATGTAATTGCAATGCTACTTGCAGTGACTCAAGAGTGTGAATACCAACCTCTGGACAGACTGTTAAAAAGCAGGGCACAAACCCATTATCAAGTGTAAGCTCCTCAGGCAGTATAACAGCCTAACTATGGAGTCACTGACAGTTCCCTTGGGTCCTCTGATCTATCTTGCCACTCATGTGAGTTTACCTTTGTGATAGATGGTCCCTTACACTAAGAATCATAGGCTGGCGCACGGGGTGTGCCCAGGCACACCTTAATGCCCTGACCTCCGGCTGGGAAGGCTGCCCCTTCCCCCTCCCCCTGGAGCCTCCCGGGGGAGGGGGAAGGGGAGGAGGCTGCGGCAGCTGCAGGCGGAAAAAAAATAGGGGGTGCTCAGGTGGGATGACCAGCTGTTGGCAGCTTGTGGGTGCCTCCTCAGCTGAGCTGTTTCCTAGGGGCAGCCTGCAGGCAGCTGCGATCAGCTGTTTGCTGGGCAGGCTCAGATCAACTGCTCCCTGCTCTGGCAGGGGCTGAGTGAGTCTCACACACACACAAAAAAAAAAGCCTTAGGGTTAGGTGTGGACAGGCGGGAGTGCGGCGCTATCAGCAGCAGCACAGCCAGCCCCTGCTTACCTAGGGCCACCCTGCAGCTCTTGGGCTGATGGCCATGGCGTCCACCTGTATGGCTGCTCCCTGCCAGCCAGGCTCGACTCCGGCCACAGCAGGCATCAGGTGACCCAAGGAAGCCCAGCTAGGCTAGGGCTGGGTGCAGTGGTAGATTAGGGGGACGAGAAGCTCCAGATACCGGCAGGAGCCACGGGGATGGGGGGGGGAGAGGAGTCGAGCTGGAGTGAGGGAGGAGAAGCCCCGGACTGGGCTGGAGCCATGTGGTGGGAGGGAGTGGGGGTGGAGGAGAAGCCCGGACCCCGGCAGGAGCCACGGTGGGGAGGGGGGAAGAGAAGCCTGAACCTCAGCAGGAGCCATGCTGGGGAGGAGGAGAAGCCCCGGGCCCCTGCAGGAGTTGCACTGGGGCAGGGGAGGAGAAGCCCCAGATCCCGGCAGGAGCTGCACTGGGGGGGGGGAGGTGGAGGGGGAGAGGAGCCACACTGGGGCAGGGAGGAGAAGCCCTAGACCCTGGCAGAAGATGTGGGGCTGAAGTCCCCAGCTTGGGAGCCCCAGCCACCCTAGTGGCAAAAGTTGCAGTGCTGAAGCCCTGACCCCACTCTGTGTGGAGCTGGCCTGAGCCCCTCTCTCTCCCATCCCCCCTGTGGAGCTGGCTCTCACTCTCAGGCTGTGAAGAAATTCAGCCCAACTCTATCCACCTTGGTATCTCATTTCCCCCACCATCACACAGCCATGAATGGATTTAGCCTAGGAGGAGGGTCAGTATTGGCCCCATTTGGCAGGTGGGATCTAGGGCACACAGAGGTGAAGTGACTTTCCCAAGGCTAAGCAGGGAGTCTGTGGCAGAGCAGAGAATCAAACCCAGAACACCTGAGCCTGAGTCCTGTGCCTTAACCACTAGGCAACCTTCCCACCCAAGGAGAGGGAACCTCCTCTGCCACTTTGAGTGTGTGGGTGGGAGCAGCCACTAGACAGAGCTGCCAGGATGTGGGGAGGGGGGTTGGATAGTTGGGGGTGTCCTCGGGGGTGATTAGGGGGTGGGGGGTCTCTGGAGGGGGTGGTCAGTGGACAAGGAGCAGGGGGGTTGGATGGGTTTGGGGTTCTGGGGGGCTGTCAGGGTGTGGGGTGTGTGGAAAGGGGTTGGGGCAGTCAGGGGACAGGAAGCAGGGCGGGGTTGGATGGGTTGGGGGTTCTGGGGGGGCTGTCGGGGCAGGGGTGTGGAAAGGGGTCAGGGCAGGCAGGAAGCAGGGGGAGTTGGCTGGGTCAGGAGTTCTGGGGGTCCTGTCAGGGGGCGGGGAGCGGTTGGATAGGTGTGGGAGTCCCAGGGGGTCTGTCTGGGGGTGGGGGTGTGGATAAGGGTCAGGGCAGTCAGGGGACAAGTAGGGGGTAGGGTCCTAGGGAGGCAGTTACAGTGGGGGGTGGATCTCAGGAGGGGGAAGTCAGGGGACAAGGAGCGGGGGGGTTGGAGGTTCTGAGGGGGGCATTCAGGGGGCAGGAAGTGGGAGGGAGTGGATGGGGGCAGGGCTAGGGCGGGGCTCCCTGGGTGCACACCCTAATGAAAAGTGCTGCACACGCCTATGCTAAGAATTACAACAATATTCAGGTTACTCCCAATTCCAAAGGACCAGTTAATTATCCTGGATCAATTGCACCTTAGATCTCACATCAAAGATAATGTTTGTAGCCAATCCAATAAAAAACTATATAAAGATTTCTTAAATAAGAAAAGGAAACAAGGGAGTTATTTACAAGGTTAAAGCAGGTAAATATATATACAAATGAGTTACAAATTTAAGTTTCAAAATGTAATAGAAGCTTCCATAATAAGCAAGATCTATATGTAATTTAGGGCTAACCCAGGCTAAGCAGCTGGGGATCTCTTGCATATGCCTAGGACACATTGCCCCATGGAGTCCAAGTGGCACAGAGATACAGTTCCTTCTTGTTGGGGGTTTTTATCTCCCCCCTCCCTTGTGCTCTGAGCTGCAAACTCAGCTGCTGGGAGGAATCCACTTGCTTCCTCATCTGCAGGGGATGTAGGGCAGAACAATGCAATGCCTTTGTCCTTTTTACTATCCCACAATGGTCCATCTGGTGTCGATGGACTCTTCCAGGATGTAATACCTCCTATTGGAGATCAACACTTCATGCTAGTTAATGTCTCTCCCTTGTCTGGTGATTTACACAGTTACAGAGGCTCACACTACAACCATTCAAATATTACCTTACAGTATGCGATATAGATGTTATAAGTAAGATTAACGGATGCAGCAATTCCCAAGCATTCAATAGAGTCTAAACATTAAACATACTTTTAATTCTAATATCTATGTTAATACTACCAACCCACAGGTGAGCCAAACTGATTCCAATTATGTATTTGTAAGTGTTTAGCTGAGCCACAGGAACTTTGGCATGAGCTGGTACCTGGTGTGCCAGCATCACAGTACTAATTCAAAACTATTTTGGCTAGGACATCAAATTTAAATACTCCTTTAAAAATACTTGGGGATATTTATTAATCAGAAATGGTTGGGACTCTGCTTTAGTATATCACTGAAAGATGGCAGCTCTGACAGCACAGTTTCCTCTAATTATATGCTTGATCATTGGTCCAAGCATTGACCCAGATGGAAGAGATCCACATGCTGAATTACCACACCTACATGCTGCAGCATCTAGATATTTGTAAAGGCTCCCCATCCGAACAGGGATCAGGTTTTACCTTACATAGCCTATGACCAGACTGACCAAATGTCCTGGTAGGTCATTTACAGGCAAAAAACCTACCTCATTTAATTATTTTTATCAGGTTTGGCATGGGGGGCTGGGCCAAATTTCAGTGAGTGGCACTGTGAGCTGGCACGCGGAGGTTGCAGCACTGCTTAGGTTTGGACTGGCCACCTCTTTGTCATGACAACAAATCTCTCTGAAATTAATTTGAAAAAGTTGGTCAATATGCTTATGACCTCTGAGATCACAGACCAACATGGCTTCATTGTAGATATATATAACTGTAAGGCTCATCTCAGACTTTTAAAACTAAGTTTATAGGTCAGCTCAGTCCAGAGTACCTTACTCACATAAGGAGCCACTGGCAAGGGCGAATGGAAAGGCCAAAACCAGTGCTTTGTTTTTGGATGTGGGTAAAAAGTTGTTGAATCATGAATGACTGTTTTACAGATTATTGTGAAGATTATTTTTTTACAAATAGAATCCATAACTGTTCTAATAAGGCCAGGACTGGAGAGTTATAATCCTATTCTAGCTGTCTTTATTATCGAGTATGTTAATTTCTGGAATGAAAACTAATAAATGTCACTACAAGTGCCAAAATGACTATTTTTAATTGAATGAAGGTAGTGTCCGTAAAAGTGAGACTCTTAGTGTTGGTAAAAGACAGCCACAGTGGGCATGCTCGTATGAGATATACTTATGTCTCCAGTTATACACAAACCCTGGCCTACAAAACTGCTTCTGTTCCAATCCCAGGACTCTCATAAGTAGAGACTGTGTCGATAGCACCAGTGTGCATGCTGGTTTCATGATATAGGGAATTTGCTGAGAGCACAAACCCATTTCCTTTTTTGACAAAGAGTACGCAAGATCTGAAGCCAGGATATTAGAGGAAAAAGTTTTGCTATATTTTCTTTGACTGCTTTTATTTTCCTCCAGAAAACTGTTGTGAAAGCTGTTTAATGTGCAGGAGGAACTTGCTACAACATATGCACTGATACATACAGACGGACTGCACTCAAAAATAATCTGTGATCTCATTATTTCAGAGCTCATGCTAGGAGACTGATGCAGAGAGCAATATAAGGAGTGCAATTTCATGCGGATTGTTAGTGGGTTGCAGGCCTCATCAAAAACAAGCTGGCAGTATTAGCAATCAACACACTTCACAATTGTTTCATACCAGAAAGGTCAGTGAGGTTGTCCATCCTGATGTCTGTAGTGAAAGCTCGGGTATATTTTACTCAAAGGAACGGTGTTTGGTGACAGACTTCACTGCCAATCAGCACTCTCCATTAGTTTTAAATAAAACCTACATAAGGAATAGACTGGGTGAACATCTCTGGGGAGATTCAATTTGCTGAGTAGGCTGCTGACTCAACATTCTTGGAGCAGCTGCAAGTTTGTGGCGAAAGCAACCAGCAGATAAGCAATCGCACAATGCCAGTCTCTGCTTCCAGATGGTTCTTGAGTTGTTAGGGAGGATATTATTTATTATGCTTCTCTGTGAAAAATGTAGAACACATGGTTTCTGAAATTCCATGTGGTGAAGGACAAGTCCCATTTGTCCTGATGCCATACCATAGTTTAAATTTGTCCTCATTTTCAGATGAGCTGAATGCTGGCAGTCACTGCTGAAATCAATGGAAGCTGAGTGTTCAACATCTCTGAAAATCAGGCCATTATCTGTATTATGTATTACTGTGAGAGCGTATAACCTTCCTGTCCCATGTTTCTTAATCATTTTAATCTCCATTCTTTTTTTTCTTTCCTTTTTTCTTTTTTTTTAATTTGGAGGTCCTTATTTCTCTCTGTGCTACTAGGGGGTACAATCAAACAATGGGTTTTTAATATGGCTAAATATAAATATACACATTTTAGGAACAAAGAATGTAGGTAATATTTACAGGGTGAGGGACTCTACCCTGGGAAGCAGGAGGGGTGTGTGCTTTAGTGGGTACGGAGTCTTCTGTTCTTTTTCCCACAAGCCTAACCCCTTCTGCCCCTTCCCCTCCAACCTGTCCCATTCCAGTTTCTTCCCCACTCCTGGCTTCTTCTCCCAGGCATGTTTTCCTCGCCTAAATAATCCCCATCCACACTCCTCAGACTTCAGATCCCAGTCTCTTTGCCTGGTAAGTCCCAGTCTCATCCCTCCAGACTTTCCACCATTGTTCCAGTCTCCCATCTGCTCCCACTCCTAGTTGGCTTAACCAGACATTCCAAGTCACCCCCAGCCTTGTGGCTCTTTGTTCCCTGTGTCCTTGCCCAGTCAGTCCCAGTTCCCTCCCCAAATTCCCTATCTATCATTCTTCATCCCCACTGACTCCTGGTCCGAGTTTCCTTTTCCAGGTTTTTCATCCATTCCTACTATCCTCACTTCCCTGATTCCTTGTCCCAGTGTTTTTGCCTAGCTAGACCAATTCTTCCTTCGCACCTGAGTTCCTGGGCCTATCTGTCTTCCCTTCCCACCACATTCTTCTCCCGTCCCACAGTTTCCAATTCCCAGTCTCCTTGCCCTGCCAGTCCCAGTTTCCTCTCTGGTTCCTAAGCCCTGACACCCACTGGTTGCCCTCCTCACTGTATCCCTCACTCCAGTTGAGTTAATTGGTTTCTTCCTCCATGCTGCCTGGTTGCCAGCTGGGGTTTGTGTCAGAGGTGGTCCGTCTGCTGAGACAGGCTACCTGCTCTCAGTTCCAGTGACTGGCCCAACCCCAGCCAGGACCAGCCATGGTCCTGGAAAGTCCTTCTGAGCCCCCGGAGTGCTGGGCTGCAGGAAGCTCCTCTACTGTGTGAGGATGGTTCATGCACAGTCTGCTCAGCACTAGGAGCTGTGAGAGTATGGAGAATGCTCAGTGATGACAGATTCTTTGGAGACTTTAGCTGTTAAACTCTACTGGATAACTGTGATTTTTTTTTCAAAGGCTTATAACTTTGACAAATTTTGGCAGGTTTTCAGAGTGTGGCAAAGGCCATATCTCCAATAGAAAGGCCACCACCTGCCAAATTTCAGATCCCTGCTCTAAGGAATTTTTTGACATTGGAAAAAAACATATTTTTTTTCCTTGACTTGTTCTCAGAATGGCTGAACTGTTTGGACTAAAATTTTCCAGAAATATTCGGGCTGAAGCACCATGTAAAAATTCAGCCCAAACAGTTAGTTTAGCAAAGCTATGAGCAACTGAAAACTGGGTCTTAAAATGGGGGAAGTGTCAGGCAACCTGAATAATTGGTGGAGCTATGAGTTCATAGAATATTGACTTCATAGAATATCAGGGTTGGAAGGGACCTCAGGAAGTCATCTAGTCCAACCCCCTGTTCAAAGCAGGACCAATCCCCAGACAGATTTTTGCCCCAGGTCCCTAAATGGCCCCCTCAAGGATTGAACTCACAGCCCTGGGTTTAGTAGTCAATGCTCAAACCCTCCCCCAAACCCCACCTCTAAAAAAGAACTTGTATCCTCACTACAGGAAGGGACACTTTGTCTTGCACAAAAGAGCTCACAGTGTGATCTGGTCATTTGCATGTTAATGGAACTTTCCTTCCAGAGAGGTGCTAAATAAAATCTTTAGCAATGCAAAGAAAAAAGGCAGTCTGAAAACATTCTGTTAGTCTTAAAGGTGCCACAGGACCCTCTGTTACTTTTTACAGATTCAGACTAACACGGCTTGAATACTGATACTTGAAAACATTCAAAGAGTTTTGAGTGCTGGAAGAAAAACATGCCAGCTAAAGATATACTTTGTTTCAAATCCCATTAAATTTTGTTTAACCATATGGGGAAGGAACAGTAAAGGGGAGAGGGGTCTCATATCACTCATAGGAAAGTCAATATATTAAGTCATTATTTTGTAAAAAGGGAGAAAGGAAATAGTAATTGTTCTATAACTCTATGCCTCCAATTTGTAGGATGTCTTAATCAAACTGTATATGTGCTTTGACACCACTATTAAGGAAATAATGCTTTCTATTAAAGCCATAACATTTTTGTGAATGAGATACCTCAAAGGTATTAGGGGTTATGAGCTTGATCCTGTTAGGTTCTTGTTGTCCTCACATCCATTGACTTCAGTGAGAGTTGGTGATGCTCAGCACCTTACAGGCAGGGGCACCATTTAGGGGGGACAGGGGAGGGCTCTACCCCCTCATCCCCAAGATTCATAGGGGAAGTTTACTCACCCTAGCCCCAGACAGAGTTCTTAACTGCAACAACTTGAGTGTGATATGTGATGTGTTCAGAAGCTGGGAGCAGCACAGCCTTTGGGGCAGGGAGTTTGTTTATAAACAGAGGCAGGGTAATTAAGATAACAAAAGGCCTATCGTTAAAGTAAATTAAGGATCATTAGATGATCCTGAAAGCATTGCCAGGCACTTCAGTTAAAAGATAGGAAACAAAGAATAGGAAAAAAAGGTGAGAATGGAGAGAGGTAAGTAGTGGTGTCCCTCAGGGGTCTGTCCTGGGACCAGTACTATTCAACATATTCATAAATGATCTGGAAAAAGGGATACATAGTGAGGTGGTAACATTTGCATATGATAAAAAACGACTCAAGATAGTTAAGTCTAAAGCAGACTGCGAAGAGTTACACAGGGATCTCACAAAACTGGATGACTGGGCAACACAATGGTAGAAGAAATTCATTGTTGATAAATGCAAAGTAATGCACATGGCAAAATATAATCCCAACTATACATACAAAATGATAGGATCTAAATTAGCTGAACCCATCAATAAAGAAATCTTGGAGTCATGGATAGTTTTCTGAAAACATCTGCTCAATGTGAAGTGGCAAGCAAAAAAGCGAACAGAATGTTGGGAATCATTAGGAAAGGGATAGATAATAAGAGAAAAATATCATATTGCCTCTATATAAATCCACGGTACGCCAACATATTGAATAGCATGTGCCGTTTTGGTCACCCCATCTCAATACATTGGATTTGGAAAAGGTACAAAGAAGGGCAACAGAAATGATTACGGGTATGGAACAGATTCCATATGAGGAGAGATTAAAAAGACTGGGATTTTTCAGCTTGGAAAATAGATGACTAAGGTGAGATATGATAGAGGTCTATAAAATCATGAATGGTATGGAAAAAATTAATAAGGAAATGTTATTTACTCCTTCACATAACACAAGAACTAGGGGTCACCCAATGAAATGAATAGGCAGCAGATTTAAAACAAACAAAAAAAAGTATTTCTTCACAGTCAACCTGTGGAACTCTTTGCCAGAGGATGTTGTGAAGGCCAAAACTATAGCAGGGTTCCAATAAGAACTAGATAATTTCATGGAGGATAGGTCCAGCAATGGATGTTCGCCAGAGTGGGCAGAGATCCAACACCATGTTCTGCATGTCCCTCACCTCTGTTTGCCAGAAGCTGGGAGTGGGCAACAGGACAACTTGATGATTGTCTGTTCTGTTCATTCCCTCTAAAGCACCTGGCATTGGCCACTGTTGGAAGACAGGATACTGGGCTAGATGGACCAATGGTCTTACCCAGTATTGCCATTATGATGTTTTTATATAGAACCCACATATGTCTGCTCCCAGCTGTAACCCACAAGAGCCCGCTGTCCTCCCAGAGCTGGGATAGAACCCAGGAGTCCTAACAGAGTTAGTAATAAAGTAAGAATATACATTAAAATTTTAAACCTAACCAGTGTCCCTTAAGTGACTTGCCACAAGATGTCAGAACATATTGTTGTTAGAGCTGAATGGGTCTAATATTTATTTAATTTTCTTTCTTTCTTTCTTCTGTCAGCTAATTGCTTAGTTATCTGCCAAAAAACTAGAGTTTTCAAGTGCCTAAGTAGCCCCAGGAATCATGGTTAAAGTTGCCCCCCCCCCCCCCCCCAATCTGAAATGGTGCCCCTGCTTACAGCTCAATCCCAGTATCTGAACATAGGGTCAGATTGCCCTATGCCATAACAAAATGTAGTGGCTAGATTCCCTTCTGTTTCAGCAGCTTTCAACTTGAGGCTCCCCTTAGAATTTTCCCAATCCATCAGAGAGACAGGGTTTGAAAATAGTTGAATCAAAAGGTAAACCATTAGACATTGTGGCAGAGGGAAGCAGGAGCTGTGAAATAATGGGTTTCTTTGGGAGGGAGGTGTCTTTCCTATGTAACTAAATTCTGTGGTCACTTGAAATCACTTTCTGCAATACCCATAACAGGTGCACAGTATTTAACTCTTTGTTTTCTGTTTCCCTAATGTTGAGTTCCAAACACCACTTCTTTTGTTGTATCTAATCTGAGCTGGGTATGCCTGTTGTATCTTGAGGAACATGATGACTGGTGTTCTCAAAGGGAACAAGTGTGTGTGTGTGTGTGTGTGTGTGTGTGTGTGTGTGTGTGTGTGTGTATATATATATATAGGATGTGGACATTGAGAAGGCTTCAGGCTTTCATCAAAACCAGTGCCAAAAAGATCTTGCAAACACTGTTTTGTCAAAAGAGGGTAAAAAAGCCATAAAGTTATAGGGCTGTGTTGCAGGTCTCAAGATGATATTTTGGAATGAAAAAAAGGGAAACAGTCTTTTAAATAGAAGAATTTTTAACATAACATATTATAAAATATAAACAAATAGTGGGGAAAAAACCATGAACTTTTATGATATTGAACAATGTATTACTAATGTTGTTATACAATCCATGTAGCTAGAAGCCTCCATTTCGACTTGACACCTCTCAGACTAAAGTCAGTGGCAAAAATCTCATGGATTTAAAGGCAAGAGGATCAGGCCTTAATGAGTAGGTCATAGTTCAAACCTGTACTGCCAAACCATCAGCATTTTCATATATGATCCATTCTCCATTTTACCTTTTTTCATCAGTCTTTTTGTTTTCCACATGCCATTCTCTCAACCTGCTTCACCTTGATTTTTAATGTGTGTGTGACAGGTCTATTATTTTTAGTTCTTTGTAGTACCATCACTTTAAATTTTAAACCAAATGCTTTACATTTAGCCCCATGAAACAATGCAGCTGTATTTCTGTTTCTGAGACTTAACTGTTAATAGATATAACACTATTTTTAATACAAACCATTATCATTTTCAAGCTTCTAAACATAGATATGTGATACATAATTTATTTGAGTTGTCTTTTTAAATTGTCCTTGGAAACAATTATTGGCTGCTCAATCAGCAAATATTCTTCCAGGGGGCAAAGATGGAGAGGGATTAACTGCTGTTCTTTCAACTAATGGAGAAGCTTCTACTTTATTGTAGTGGTAAGGCAAAGCAAATATCTTCAGTCTTCTGAAAGTAAGTAGTGTGTAGGCTTACCAGTCAGTAGAGATTTAAGTTTTCTTAATTTGCCTCAGATGAATTACATATATTTATATACGGATACTGAATGAGGACTGAAAAGTTCTGGATTCATCTCTGACACAGATGTCCTTTGTGATGCTGGGTAAGTCTCTAAAGTATTTCTGTGCTGTAATTGTAGAGTGTGGTTGCACCACATATAGGCATATCTGAGCTAACTTTAATCTAGATAGCTCAGGCACCACTAGCAGTGAAGTTACAGCAGCAAAGGCTTCAGCATGGGCTATACAAGCCCACCCAGGATATGTATTCAAGCAGCTAGCCTGCGGTGAAGTCAGCGCTGCTGTGGCTTCACTTGCTTGGTACCACTTGGTACCACTACGATTGGAGTGTAGATATACCCTTAATCTCTGATCCAATGGTCATTGAAGTCAGTGGGAGTCTTTCCATTTACTACAATGCACTTGGGATCAGAACATGAGTTCCCCATACCTCCCTACTTCCCAGGAGTGCTATGAGGCTAAAGTCGATAGAGAGTCCTGTGACACCTTATAGACTAACAGACGTATTGGAGCATAAGCTTTCATGGGTGAATACCCGCTTCGTCAGATGCATGTAGTGGAAATTTCCAGAGGCAGGTATAAATATGCAGGCAAGAATCAGTCTAGAGATAACGAGTTTAGTTCAATCAGGGAGGATGAGGCCCTCTTCTAGCAGTTGAGGTGTGAACACCAAGGGAGGAGAAACTGCTTTTGTAGTTGGCTAGCCATTCACAGTCTTTGTTTAATCCTGAGCTGATGGTGTCAAATTTGCAAATGAACTGAAGCTCAGCAGTTTCTCTTTGAAGTCTGGTCCTGAAGTTTTTTTGCTGCAGGATGGCTACCTTTAAATCTGCTATTGTGTGTCCCAGGAGATTGAAGTGTTTTCCTACAGGTTTTTGTATATTGCCATTCCTAATATCTGACTTGTGTCCATTTATTCTTTTACATAGGGACTGTCCAGTTTGGCGGATGTATTGCTGGCACATGATGGCATATATTACATTTGTGGACGTGCAGGTGAATGAACCGGTAATGTTGTGGCTGATCTGGTTAGGTCCTGTGATGGTGTCGCTGGTGTAGATATGTGGGCAGAGTTGGCATAAAGGTTTGTTGCATGGATTGGTTCCTGAGTTAGAGTTACTATGGTGCGGTGTGTGGATGCTGGTGAGAATATGCTTAAGGTTGGCGGGTTGTCTGTGGGCAAGGACTGGCCTGCCTCCCAACGTCTGTGAAAGTGAGGGATCGTTGTCCAGGATGGGTTGTAGATCACTGATGATGCATTGGAGAGGTTTTAGCTGAGGACTGTAGGTGATGGCCAGTGGAGTTCTGTTGGTGTCTAAAGTCATTAATGTTTGTGAGATCCTCAGACAATACAACACTGGGGTTCGTAGAAGTACCTATCTAGATATATTTGTTACATATATCACAGATTGATAGCTGTCTTCCAGTGCTTAATTTATAATGAAAGAGATGCTGGGGCTCAAGCAATTAGGTGCCAAGGCTCCAGCAATTTTTTTTATTACTTTCATAACTGATGCAGAAATCCCAGAGGTGCTGGGGCTATGAACTCCCAGACCTAGAGATGCCGGGGCTCAACCCTGGCAAGCCCTGGCACAAATTATGCACTGCTGTCTTCCCTTTGAGCTAGCGGTGTTGTCGCCTGTTGCACACTTAGTTGTCCTCAGTGAACTTGAGCTTTTTAATGTTGCAATGTTACTTTCATTGTTGTAAATGAAAGGAGCAGTCTGATCTGTGCAGACAATTGTATCTTAGTCACTGATCTCTGATTCATGAATGTGCAGATTTTCTATTTCCCTAGACATACTGGTCATGACTTTTCTGATGGAAGGTAAAAACTGAATCAAGTAATTTCAAAGTCCCTTAAAATACAGTAGAACTGGTAGGCAGTAGGCTATGTGTTAATATCACATGCACTTGATGCTTGTGCCTGTTTAAAGGTTGTGGGAGTTCTATATTAGCAGCATAGAAGAAAGGTCATGTTCTTATTTAAGAGTTTTGCTGCTAATGCACTAATATCAGCCCTAGAACATACATGACCAAGAGCAGCATGGATCCTCCTTGGATAGCAGTGTGAAACACTACTCAAACTTACCCTTTTGTTTCCAACAGGCCATTGCAGTAGCCCAGGAATCACTGGACCCTAGAGACATTCTGACCATATTCCCTTTCTCCTGGTTTTGTCCCCTGTATATGGGATAGTTCTTACTCCACCCAGGATTACCCACTACAGAGGGATAATTTTCAGATATTTTCAAAATAACTTTCTCTGGGGAGTGTGATATTACTCTCTGATTAGTACAGGGTAACTTTCTAATGTGCCTAGGAGGAGTTTGAATACCTTTGTTTGCTTTACTGTAAAGCAGAATTAAAAATGTAAAGAATGTCCTCTCTGTTTATGGTAAAAACGTAAAATGAAACAGGGCTTCCCATAGCTAGAATGCAAAGTGTGGATTTCTGCAGGCAAATTTCACGGAGGTAAAGGAAAACACTTGTTCTTCTCTGATTATATCCCTCTTTGTGAGGGATGATTTCCTGGCAGAGGCACACTCACTCCCTATAACAATAGCCAGTGGATATTGTCCCCTGTCATGTGACTGAGGCCAGACATCATTTCGTCATATAACCAGGCCAGGAAAATAAAGCACTTCTGGGTAATATATTTCCTGACAGTGGGTTTGGGGGCTGGCATATGGGGCCAAACTTCACATCCCTTACTCACCCTGAATAGTTATTACACAAAAGAGTAGTGCTAGTGAATACTGGTCAGTTACATAATTGGATCCATAGATTGCTGAGTGGAATTAAGTAATCCCCCATAGCTGGCTCAGTCATACTAATTTGCAAATCCCTGCACCCAGGACATGTAATAGTCTAGTTAACAGGAGATGGTTCCTTGCCACACTGAACTGGGATACAACTATCTAGCTGAGACAGAGAGAATACTAGTAGACTCCTTTGTCAGTCTTTACTCCCTATTTCAAATTATTAACATCAAATATATTTATACTATTTATACACTATGGATGAAATCATGCCCCCAATAAAGAGAATAGGAATTTTGCCATTGACTTCAATGGAACCAGGATCTCACCCTCAGTGTATTTTTTCAGGAGCAAAGTATGAAAATTTACAGCAAGCATATGCCATATGCATTTGTTTGCCAAGCACTGCTGTTTCCCTCCTCAGTCACAGTTATGACAGAGGATTTTTGCTTAAACAGAAAAAAAAAAAAACAAGTGTAGAGAGTCCCAGGAGCAAATGTCTTTTGAAAAGCCCACTTGAGCTTAAGCATGCTATAGAGCAGCGGGAGGAGGTTTGGGGGTGTCACATCTGAGAGCCAATCTGCTGACCCTGTTCCCCTGCCCCAACCGATTGGGAGGTGTAGGATCTGATGAAGGGGGCACCCCATGTCCTGCCATGCCTGAATGCTTATATCACCACACACAAGCCACAGAGCTCTGTTCATTCCCTGCTATCCACTCAAGAGATCTTCCTCATTCCCATTGAATGAGGTGGAGTGGATATTTTTGCTTATACAGGAAAAAAAATCTAATAGATTTCTAAGTCTTTCATTGTCTCCCTACTGTGGCACACATGCCATTACTACAGAGTTTACCACAGACAAAAAGAGAGATTTTTTGGTGGGAGCCTCTTTTATAAACCACTGAAAACATATCACTGCTTTATTAATAGTGTTTTTTGCATGAGAAGGCTAGCTCTGAAGTTTAGCAGGTTTAAATTTTTCTTGATATTTACTAAGAAACTGAAAGGAACGCCACAACTTTTCATATATTTCATAACCTGCAAAATCCACCTGCTGGATACTCAAAACTCCTGATATTACAATTTTGATATAGACAAGATGGCCCTGAAAAAACAAGCAAAAACTTTGTTGTGAAAATCAAAGACAGTTAATGAGGCCGTAATGGTACTTGCTGACAAAGACGTCTTAACAAGCAAGCTTTACTAATATTTCTGCAAGGAAATTAGCCTATGGGAAAGTGCGTGGAAAAACGAATGCTGTTGTTAGTACAAATATTCATTACTTTCAAAGTTTGCCTTATTTGCCCTTGACCAAACTTTGCAGGTGTTACCGCTGCTGCTTTCTAGATAGGATGAAATATTGATGTTTAGATATAAAATTAAGTATAATTGTCTACATCATGCTGTTAAATGATCTGCTAATGAAAATTAGTCATGAATCTGGTTTATTACTGTCAGTGTCTGGAGTAAAGCATACATATTGGATAGGAAGACATTTACTGAAAATATACGAAGGTCCAATTGTCTACAGTACATCACAAAAACATACAACACAACAAAATATGTGTAATAAAATACACAGAAATGGCATAATGCCATATGTATGCTGTATCCCTGTTAAAGATATATGCAAAGTACACTATGTGATGCTACTATAGGGTGGGTTTGAAAATGTGTGTGACAACATTATTGTGTAAAATTTTACGTCCGGGAAATAAGATTTGCATTTAGTTCTGAAACTGCTTGTTCTCATCTCGTGACAATGAGTTCCATACTCTAGGCCCATCTCCTGTGAAAAGTTCTGTCTTCTTCATTGACAAGCCTCTCTGTGGTGTTGGTTTTTTTTTGGTGTCGATAGCCATGGCAGCAAAAAACTATCTGGACAGCTAATACCATTCAGGAGTCCACGCCCTCTGCTCTTCATCCACGGGTGACACCAGCAAGGCACTGAGGAAACTGAGTGTGTTACTGTTTACATTGGATGTAAAGGAGATCTTGTACTGAGTATTATCTGCATTTTCCTGACATTTCAACTTGTATTGCCTCACCAGCTTTCCCAAACGCTTCATATAGATGTTGGATAATGGGGGGGAGGGGGAGGGGAGGGACTGAGAATGGTGTGATGGGTAAGGGGTGAAGCTTTGCTCCAGAGTAACAGAAAGTGACATTGCAAATGGGGGGCCTTTTAAAAAAAAAAAGACTGATGCGGAAGTTGTAATTCATCCATGCTGTGATACAATGCTTGATCCTGGTAGGTGAGATGGGAAAGTGCTGCTTTTCTTCTCTCAAGGAAAAAGGGGAAGTAGGTGACGTGTTTCTTCCTTGGTTAGAGCCGTATCTTGCAACCTATGAAAGCCCAAGTTGGGATGCAACATGTGACACAGATTCACAATGAGACACACACACAAAATGTATCCATGCAGGAAATTTACATTAGATCTGGTTGAATAACAACAATTATTTTCCATGGGAAATATTTAAAAATATATATATTTTTAATTTCCCACTACATTGTTTTTGACAAAAACAATCTGGTTTTGGCAAACAGTTTTCAATAAAAATTCAGTTTTCTGCTTTAAAAAAAGGAAAATTAACAAAAATAAGTCTTTGAAAGATAAAAGGAATATTTTATCCAAAACTGAACAAAAAAAAATCAAAAATTTTCACTGAAAATTTATTTTACTCCCCAAAACAACAATTTAACTTGAAACATTTTTGGATCTCATTTTTTGATGAAAAAGAGAATTTTTATCAAAATGAAAAATTTAAACACATTGTTTTGGTTGAAAAGCCAATTTTCTTTTTTAAAAATCATGTTGATATGGGAAAAATGTAACCAGCTTTGCTTAAAATGCTGTGGGATTAATTTCTTTATTCTTTCTCTAAACCTTTTATGATAACTCTTTTGTGATTTTTTTTTAGTACTGATAGCAATAAAAGAGAAAAACCAGTTTCATATTGAATGTTTTGGGAATTTGGTGTCTAAAATTAGAGCCATTTCTTGAAATGAAGGGCTTAGATATGTTTAGGTCTTTCAAGTCCTGAGGCCCAGGTAGTGCAGCTGCTGAGCTTGTTCCTAGTGCTAGAGGAGGCACTCCTCACTCTTGACTCCTGGTGGAGGGAGAATTTATATCCATATACTGGTATGGTGCAGATCAACAGGTGACACTGTTACAAGCTTTCCACATCATTTTTCTTAGCAAGTTTTAGTCTTGGGAAGACATGATGTGATGCTGTTAGATTTTGGTTCTACGAGGTTCTGGATAGAATGAGTTGTGTGAGCGGTATTGTTTGCTCTCAGCCTTGTCTCTGATTACAGTCAATACTTGAAGCAGAGTTGCAGAGGAAGCAGTAATAGTTGGATTGCAGCTTCTTGATATTTGTAGTCATCAGGTTAAGTGGAATAAATATCCAGTATTTACATTTACAGCTTGCGGGATTACATTTGTGGTACTTGCTGCAAAGTAAAACAGGTCAAAGCAATATGACTGGGTAGCTATTCAGTATTCTAAAGAAGGCAGGTACAAGATAACAAAAATGCATGAAAAGAAGGTATAGGGCTAAATTTCACAGGAGAATGAAACAATGCATCAGGACAGAGATTCTTTCCTGGCTGTTAGAAGGAAAGGGGTGGGGATAAGGAGTTTTGAAGGTTGGGTTCTTCCTTCTGTGCTGGAGCTTGCCCTATCTTCCCATGGCTTTCTCCTGGTCACTTTGATGTTCACTGTTCCCTGTGCAAGTAAAAGTAGCCAAGGGTGAAACGCTTGCTCTCCCTTTCCACAGAAAGGGTTTGTTTTCCTCTTCTCCCTCTAGCAGCAGTTTTCTCCTTCCTTATCTGGAAATGTGGATTTTGGTCCAAAACCCCAGATGACATTTTGTGTTCAGGTTCTATTTTCAATTCATCCCCAACTACAAGGTGGTTAAAACGTCCAAGTCTAGCTTCTGTCTAGTTAGTGTATTGTGTTTGACCATGAATTCAGGACACTCATACAGGATTAATTCTTTTTTAAGCAGAGCTCCAGAGGTTTGCTGTACACTCTAACACTTTGTGCACTACATTGAGCACTGCTGGAGTGCTCAGGTTACAGTTGGTGGGACACAGTTACATTATTCCTCCAATCACTTACAAACACCACAATATTTAAGAAATATATTCTTCTGTCGTTTTCTGTTCCTAGTTCTCATGCAAAGCACCATCATTATTATAGTCTTGCAGACCTTCTGCCCTAGTCAGAGCTTGTTCTTACTATGGGCATTTCAAAAGATTGCTTGTCATCTTATACCTGCCATATTGTTAAGGAGGTCTGGGTTTCCTCAGAATTACTGTGATTTGAAGGCATTTTATTATCAACTGTTTTCTTCGTGGTTTTGTTCAACTGTTTCCCTTGCTTATTTTCAGTTCTGGTGTTTGACTCACCAAGAATGGAAGGCAGAAAGTATTTTTCTTGCTGGTTCTGGCTTTTGTCTGTTTTACTGCCAAGGTACATCCAAAGTTCCTGTGAAATCAGTTTGATCTTTTTTGCCATCAGATCTTCATTTGCACTCTTGAGTCCCTCAATATTTTAACACTTTTTCAGTTGTCTCTTTTGTAAATCTGACAGTTTCTTTCTTGCACCTTCAGGAGTTTTCTCAAACACTTTTTTTAGTCTGCAGCTGCTTGAAGTCTTGATGCAGCTTTGTCAAAGCACCTTTCACCACCTTCATTTTGACTTCTTACAGTTTCCTCTAATGCTGTTCTCCAAATATATATATTTTGTGCATTATTCTTTGGCACAAAATATATTCTAGATCAGTAGTTTTTAATCTGGGGGCCCACTAACTATGTCTAAGATTTCCAAAGGGGTCTGCACCTCCATTTGAAGTTTTTTTAGGGGTCCACAAATGAACAAAGTTTGAAAACCACTGTTCTAGATAATACTGTTGGAATGCATGAGAGATCACTTTCTCCTCTTCTGATTCTACTGCTTTCAGGGCACTGCAGTTCCAACAGGCTGGAAGCTGTCTTCCAGGTATGTAAATGTGTTCAGTGTCCCCCAAGACAATGTTGTTTTCTTGTGCAGCCATTGCCTAATCAACTTAAAATTCTCACACATTGGCTATATGTCTCCCTCATACATGGTGGATGAATTTTCTTTTCCCTGTATTGGGTTGGAATTGGTTCATTTGGTCACAAATTATTGTGCCAATAACCAGTTTTTCCCCTTCCCATGTTTATAGAATTCAATTTCAAATACTGGGCAAACTGATTATCTTTCACAGTGTTGAGACCCATTCTTGCATCTTGAGATTTGGCCTGTAGGCTATGCAAGTTTGAAAGCCTTTTTAATAAACACAACTTGTACATAGTTTTTCATGCCTATGGCATATAATGACATTACTTCTATAGCCTGTCTAATGTCCAAAAGATTATTTGGCATAATCTGTGTCACTTACATTGAAGTAGGGTATAGCTGAAGAGCAACTTGTTATTTTGGATTCCCAATTTCAATTTCAGTCAGTAGATACTGTTTTAATCTGTTTGCTTACTCCATCACTGAGCAACTGTGTCAACCTTGTGGATAAGGAACATTAGGAAAGTAGATAAAACAAATGTCATGTACCTCTTTGAAATGTGTTTTGTATAATTGTTGTTTTTAATTGTGGCTTTTTACTGTTTTTCAGACACTTTGCTTATTGTTTCCTCTTTATATTTGTGCTTCTTTTTACAGTATATGACTTTCCTGCTAAGGCAGAAAAAATGAATTGCATTAGCTGGATTGTTTGTTTTTGGGGGAGAGGGAGAGGAAAACGGTTTGCATAAGAATAGAAAATTGAGGGCACGAACACTTGAAGTAACAAGATTACATTACATTTTTCACAAGAGTAGAGTTGACTTCCCTGGTTTCTTAGCCAAATTCCAATTTGGATCTATTAAAATTCCCTCTGTGGTTACTGTTGGAAATGCTACTTTTCATTTCCTCTCCAGAAACCTTGACTAGCATTACTAGGACAGAATAGCTACTGTCCCACCTCACAGGCTGTTACATTTTAGTTTCAGATGAATGATTCCTACAATGGAAGTCACAAAAAACAACATAGGTCCCATCCATTACTACAGTTGTCTACTATTCTAAGTATAGTGAAAAATAGTGGTAAACTCAGATACCATGGAGAGGTGGCTGTATAGTACATATACAATACAAAGTAATTGTAGGGCCTTTAGAACAAAAGATTATATTTTATATACATATACATTTCATTACATTTGGCTTAATATAAGCTGTGGCTACAATTTTCAAATGTGGGTGCCTAAAAATAGGCATCTGAATCCATATTTAGGTTTTTAAATAAGTGGGCTGATTTTTCAGAAGTGATGAGTATCCTCAGCTCCCACTGAGCTTTGATACAATTTAATATTCCCTAATTAGTTTTCATGCACTGCAAAAGGAATTATATTAGTTGGAGAAACACATGAAAGGAATTAACCAATACGATGTTCTGAAACTAATGCAGCAGTATAATATAATTCCAGAAACAAGAAAAAGGACATCTTTGAAACCTTTTAAAAATAATTTTAGAATTTGAATTTTTTGTCAAAATTAGCAAGAAATACTTAGCATCGGAAAATGCAGAAAGTAGTAAAGAAAAAGTGTAGATCAAAAATGGAACATCTGATTTGCTCTAAAGATGTAGACGTTAATTAAATAGATAACTCCATTATCTAGTAGAAAATGGGAGTCTGGAGAGAGCAGAGCGCTGAGATGATCTGCCTTAAGCATCCTGTTGCTGTTTTTTGACATCCGAAGAAGTGGGCTGTAGCCCACGAAAGCTTATGCTCAAATAAATTTGTTAGTCTCTAAGGTGCCACAAGTACTCCTGTTCCTTTTGCGGATACAAACTAACACGGCTGCTACTCTGAAATTTGACATAAATGTAGCTTTTAAAAGGTCAGCAGTTATTTCGTAGTTACAGAGAATCACAGCAGTCATGAATATGTGTATCACTGTAGTTAAGTCTGAATCCTATAGGAGGGAGAAATAGCATTCTGCAGTGACAGATGGAAAATGGCATCTGTTTAACTATGGCTGTTTGAGTAGCATTGAAGAGTTCAGGCAAACACTGAGGGAGCAGACTGTCTTAATGATCTTAAGGGATGTGCCTGCAAAAGAAACATAGTATATCTTCTCAGTTCTAAAGCGATTTCTAGATTTAGAGTTGTAATTTATACAGCAGCCAAAGAAAGACCCCAATGAGAAAATAATTTTTAGGGATATTTTTAAATTTAGGGTTAGGTCATGCATAAGTTTTCTGGCAAGGACCAAGTGAAAATGAAGCATGCAGGCTTTTGCTTGCAATTGAATTGTTTTGTGAATTGTCTTTTTGGCATTGCCTCAATGACAGTTATAGAATTATAAAAAAATGTAGGTCTGGAAGGGACCTTAAGAGGTTGTCTAAGCTCTAGTCCATCCCATATTCCCCCATGCTGAGGCAGGACCAAGTATACCTAGCCTATCCCTGACAGGTGTTTGTCTAACCTATTCTTAAAAACCTCCAATGACACAGATTCCACAACCTTCCTTGGAAGCCCTTTCCAATACTTAACTATCCTATAGTTAGAAAGCTTTCCTAATAGCTAACCCGGGGTCAGCAACCTCTGGCACGCGGCTCGCCAGGGTAAGCACCCTGGTGGGCCGGGCCAGTTTATTTACCTGCTGA
>NW_020664399.1:4455302-4473879 GCF_002925995.2 Terrapene triunguis | reverse complement strand
CGCGGGTGAGGGATGTGCTGGCCGCGGCTTCCTGCCGCCCCTATTGGCCTGGGACGGCGAACCGCGGCCAGTGGGGGCTGCGATTGGCCGAACCTGCTGCGTCAGCAGGTAAATAAACTGGCCCGGCCCACTAGGGTGCTTACCCTGGCGAGCCGCATGCCAGAGGTTGCCAACCCCTGAGCTAACCTAAATCTCCCTTCCTGCAAATTACGCCGATTACGTCTTTTCCTACACTCAGTGCACATGGAGAACAACTGATCACTGTCCTCTTTTTAACAACCCTCAACATATTTGAAGAAATAACAGGTCTTCAGTCTTCTTTTCTCAAGACTAACCATGCCCTGTTTTCTAACCTTTCCACATAGATTAGCTTCTCGAAGTGCTTACAAACTGATTGTTTAATAATTTGTTCCAATATATTTCCAGGTATCAAATTTATGCTCCTTGTTCTAGAATTTCCCAAGTCCTCTTAGTTTCCCTTCTAAATGATAAGTACTATGGTTGTCTTTCTCCAGTCCTTTGGACCTCACCTGTCCTCCATGAGTTCTTGAAGATAATAGCTAATGGTTCCAAGATTGCTTCAGCTAGTTCCCTAAGTCCCCTTGAGGTGAATTTTGCCATTTTAAGTATGACTTATTTCTCAGTCATCCTCTCAAATGCTTTCCACATGCTACCTTCAGCACACCTAGTCATGGTCACTTGAATGTATTACTGCCAACTGAGGAAAATATTGTGTGTGTAAGAACTAGAGCTGATCAAAATTTGGAATATTTATCCAGCAAGAAATTGACACTTCAACACTTGTTTCCATCCCAGAAGAAAAAAATTGAAATTTTGAAATACAGATTCTGAAAAAATGCAATTCAGAAATGTTCAAACATTTTATTTCAGCATTTTTGTTCTAAATGAAATGTTTCAAACATTAAACATGACATTGCATGTCTATTGCCTCATGGGAGTTGTAGTTTGGGCCCTCATGGTTTCATATGATAGAGTTCTCTGAAGGACAAAATCTATCAAGATGCAATGTGGACCCACTTGATCAAAGTGTATGGATCATCAGGGAGCCATATGATTCTGGGTACATCCTAGAAGACATATGCTTGGTCTTAGGAGAAATAGGTATCTGAACTACAACTACGCAATCTTCTAGGAAAATGCAGGGATTTTGTTTTTATTTATTTGAACTAATTCAAAGCAAAATATTTCAGGTTAATTCACTTAAATAAAATATTCTAATTTGAGTAGTCTCACCCAGTACAAAATATTTGATTTTGATTTTCCTGACCAAAACTTGAAAAAAATGGCAAAATTTGAAATTCCCCATGGAAAATTTTAATATTGTGGAAACTGTGTTTTCTGTCTTTTTTCTTTTTCTTTTCTTTTTCAGACAAGAGAATTCCTGCTCAGCTTGAGTTATAACTTAAGGTAAATTCTCCTCTGGGGTAGAAATCTCCCCTCAGGACGGTAACACATACTGGTGACCATGGCAGTAACTGTTCTCTTATGAACTCAAGAACTTTAGCTCAAAGCAGAAATGTTATGTAAATACTTTGTCTATATATAAATAGTAGGGCTGTCGATTAATCACATTAACGCATGCAATTAACTCAAAAAAAATCAATCACAATTAATCACAGTTTTAATCGCACTGTTAAACAATAGAATACTAATTGAAATTTATTCAACATTTTGGATGTTTTTCTACATTTTTTAATACACTGATTTCAATTACAACACAATACAAAGTGTACAGTACTCACTTTATATTATTTTTATTACAAATATTTGCACTGTAAGAAATGATAAACAAAAGAAATGGTATTTTTCAATTCACCTCATACAAGTACCATAAATAGTATTCTATTATTGTTTAACTGCTCGATTAATCACGTGATTAATAGCAATTAATTTTTTCAATTGCTTGACAACCCTAATAAATAGTTTTAGATAAGGTTCTAGTAGATGGTACTCGAGAATATGTAGCAAAGTTTCTGGATATTATAGGATCAATAAATCTTCTTGTTGTGCACTGGGGCTTCCTGGCTGCCGCTCTTTATATCAGTTCTTATTATCATGGCAGAACCAAAAGGGTTTTTTTTTATTGCTTTAATTCTTCATTATGTCTGACCTGAGGCACTGAGTCACTTCAGCAATGACTCTGAGCAACATTCCATTCCCTGGTGCAATGCAGGCAGGGATACCTATGAAAAGTGGAGCTCCTTCAGGGCCTCAGTGACAAACTATGAAGTATCTACAACTCTGGACAAAGAATTTCAAACAAGGTGCTTCAAACAGATCCAAAAGTTAGTTCCTAGACATTCACACCTAATATATTGTGCTGTAAAAGAACCTGTAACCCTTCAATGTGATGCTAGTGAATACCAATTGGGATCAGAGTTTTCACAAAATGGTCAGCCTGTATTTGCTCCTAGGGCACTATATTCAACAGAACAAAACTGTGCTCAAATAGAGAAGGAATGCTTAGCCATTGTGGTTCATGCACCAAGCATGACCAGGGTCTCCTGGGGCATAGTCGTACATAGATACAGAACAAAAACCTTTGGAATAAAGCTGTTATCAACTCCAAAATTTCTTCAAAGACTGTTAATGAAAGTTAAAAACATTGCTTGGCTGTACAATGTGTCTGGTGTTCATTGCAGATTTTTTGTCTAGGGCAGCATTACCACAAAGGACTGTGATTGCTGAGACATTTTATTATGAAATCTTCAGCATATGCAAAAAGGGAGAGTTTCATCAGGAACTTGAACACATCAACTAAGCAGAATTCCTTCTTGTGACGGATATAGTCAAGCTGCAGATAGAGATATATCCAAACAGAGGGTTGGACTAGATGACTTCCTGAGGTCTCTTCCAACCCTAGTCTTCTATGATTCTATGCTGTTCAAGCATTCAGAATGGTCATCTGGTTAGGGATGGGAAAGGTGACATTTAATATTCATGAATAGTGGGACATATAGAAGAACTGACAGTACAAAGGCTCTATAAAGGCTACGGGGTCACAATGCAGAAAGATGTGTCTGCTAATGCTAATCCACACACACACACAAGCCACACTGGTGCTGAAGCATGTGTACCAATGCCTGACACATCCTGTATTAGCCAAACATGAGAAGTGAGGTGAAAGACGACATGAGCCAGGGACATAGCTGCAATATGTTTTTAGCCAGTCTGCAAGGAGAAGCACACAGAATATCTTATCAGCCATGGAGCAAGCTAGAAATGGATTTATGTACATGGCAAAACAAATTTTACCTTGTGATGGCTGATTACCATTTGGATTATTGGGAACTAGACCCCTTATATACAAGAGCAGAAACTTCTGTCAGTGACTGCTGCAAAGCTCAGTCAGCCCAGCATGAAATTTCAAATGCTCATTATAATTAATGGGCCTCCGTTTTCCTATTGGGAATTTGTTGCATAGTTTTCAGCATTAGCTGAATAGAAAGATATCACATCACCATCCTTCTCCACACATCACAGCCAGTGTAATGGCAAAGCAGAAACAGGTGTAAAGAAACAATTAAAAAAGCATACTAATTAAAAACCCACTGTCACGGAATCCCCGGGCGATGCTCTGGAACTGCTCCCTACAAAGGAGTCCCTGGGTGGGGTCCTGGGGAGGCCACAGGGTCCTGCACCCACACTTCGCAGTCAGATGTGACTCTTAACCAGCCAGTAAAACAGATGTTTATTAGATGACAGGAACGTGGTCTAAAACAGAGCTTGTAGGTACAGAGAACAGGACCCCTCAGCCGGGTCCATCCTGGGGGGCAGCGAGCCAGACACCCACGTCTGCACTCACTCCTCGTCCCCAGCCAGCTCCAAACTAATTCACCCGCCAGCCCCTCCTCCTCTGGGCTTTGTTCCTTTCCCCAGCCAGGAGGTCACCTGATCTCTTTGTTCTCCAACACCTTTAGCTATCTCCTTGCAGGGGGGGAAGGGCCCCGGCCATTAGTTGCCAGGAGATAGAGTGTCTGCCATTTATGTGCACTGGCCCTTTGCTCTGCAACAATCTCACCCCCTAGAGACTTAAGAAATGCATAGTGGAAACTGAGGCACCCACACAGTATTCAGAGGAAACATTAAGAACAGTCCCACTTCGTCACACCCACAAATAGCGTTGCTCTACCAGAGAAATGCACTAACAGAAGGCCTGGGCAGCAGCCCACTACATCATCTCATTTTTCACTGCACATGGACTGCATACAACAAATGAACTTTTGAAGCCATCATTTGGGGGAAAGGTGACAAAAATTAAACAGTGGCAACAGCAAGACAAATATTGCCATAACAGAGATATTAAAGAGTTTCCTGAACTCCAGCTGTTAAGATCAGATGTGGTAAAAGTACCAGGACAACTCCAAAGCCACAAACATCATTTCCCAACAACCAAGGAACGATTGTCCTAAAGGGATGATCTAGGTGTATTCCCATACGTATGTGGAAGTAGGGAAGATTGTGAGGGGAGTTCACCTACTGGTGCTTCACAGAAATTGGGAGAACTGATGCAGAACATTTAGTGGCCCATAAGTCTCTGGAGGGCAACTGAGAAGAGAGGGAAGGGACTCCCAAAATAACCCCATACACAACAGTATAGTTACTTTGTAACTTCAAAGATTACAGCTACTTGAAATTACTCAGTTTTTAGTAGACAATGAGACATAATAAGTGTGTCCTCTGTCTGTTTACATGTAAATAGATAATCAATATGGTACTCAAGAATATGCAGTGTAGTTGCTTCGTTTTGCAGTACTGATACAACTTGTTGTGCACTGCACATGGCTTCCAGTGTACAGCTCTTCATATTAGCTTTTAACATGCACAATATTGGAAGTGCTTTTTCAAAATTTAGATATTAGACACTAAGTAAAATCCAGCCGTTAGTGTCACAGTTCAGGGCAACTGTGTCTGTATTTCCCCTCAGTGGTCTGGCATGGACACCCACTCTCAGGCCTCTGGATTCCTTACCTGTCACCTCTCTCAGGGGGAGACCAATGTCTCTCTTCTTCCTGACCGGGATATCACCAGGCAGAATAGTTCCTTGCCTGCACTCTCTCATTTCCAGCAAAAGAGAATCTGCCTAAGCACTCCTCTTGCTTTCATTTCAGAGACTAATAACAGTTTAACTGCCTAGAATTAAGCTATCACACTGCTCTTTCTATGCAAACGTATGTAATATTTTTTACCTTAAGACTACAGAGAAGACATATTAAAACAATAAAAGAACCTACATGCATACTAAGGCTATGTCTACACTAACAATTTTGTTGGTATAACTTATAGTTGCTCCAGGGTGTGAAAAAAACTCACCCCAAATGACAGAAGTTACACTGACAGAAGCGCTGGTTTGGACCACGCTATGTCGGCAGGAGCTGCTTTCCTGCCGACATAGCTATAACCGCTCATTCTGGGTGGGTTAATTATGTTGATGGGAGAGCTCTCTCCCATCAGCATAGAGCAGGAAATCTTACAGCAGCGCAACTGCATCGGTACAGCTGTGCTGCTGTGACCTCTCTCGTATAGACATGGCTATTAAGCTAATCAGAGATCAGTCTGATGCCAGCATGAGCTCTGGCAGATGATTAGTCCTTCACACACCACAAAAGAGTCTCTTCTATAGTCACAAGTTCATAACAGCCTTAGCTGTTATGTGCACCCATGACAAGTTGAGTCCATCCTTTATACTGTTCAGGGGTCTCTGGCCTGGAGTTTTCAGGAGCAGGAAATCAGTAGATTTTTTCTCCCAGGGTGTAACTTCAAAAGCACTCACAATACCTCCTAGGAAACCCATTTCACACATTTTCCCAAACAGTTCTTTGAAGTTCCTAACATCTCCCCAAGGTTTAGATTAGTAAATTTCCTTGAAACGTTATATACAATCTCCTGTAACACATAAACAACTGCATTTTTAATACAATGGACCCCAAAGGTATTAAGTTAAACCTTTATTGAATTAAGTTTAATTCGATAAAGTTTTGCCAGTCTATTGCAGGAAATTGCCCTCTCTCCCAGTTACTGTTCATAGTCCCTCTTGAGTGAAGGGGAATTCCTGCCATGCAGGTGGTGTATCTGTGGTGGTTCAGGGAGACTGATGCAGAGGAATGGGGGTACCCTAGTGCTGCTCATGTTCTTCCCTTTAGTGCATACTTCATGCCAAGCATCTTCCCTGTGGAGCTGTTTGCATGACAATACCACAAATCCAGCATACCAAATTTCCTTGGGGTGTGTGCACTACATTCCAAGGGGTCCCCTGTTTGGAAACAGGAGTGTACCCTGAGCATGGTAGATCATGCTGCACTGGCGCAATGGCAAAAAGGAGCAACTTGTGCATGAAACACAGGGCAGGACTTTGGTTCTGTGTTTGTTTGGTTTGGTTTCATGAATGACAAAAATGAGTATTGCATTTTAAAAAGCCTAACAAAGCTTCAGTATAACAAGCACAGATAAAATACAGCTGTGTTTTACTTCTCCCGGTGTAACATACAGTGCACCGAGTGATGTTGCTTCTCACATTTTTACTCAGTACTCATCCGGAGTCAGATCTATAGACACTGACATGCTGATCAAGGACAAAGAATAAGATCAAACGGATTACCCTTCTTGCAGTTTTTGCACTGTATTCATAAATCCTGGTTCTTTTATGTTTGTTCATTAATTAAGAATCTGTTTATGCACCACTAGAAATCTTTAATACACCAAGGGTGCATACAAAAGCATCACTGAAGGCATAAATTGTTACTTAATAGTCTAATACGTTTGTTTAATTTTTTAATGGATGAATATTATTGGCAGTTAATAAGAACATTACCCTTCAGACTGGTTAGCTGATGATAGCTCTGATGACGCTGGCATCAAATAACTTTTCTGCAATCTTTTATTACATCTTTAATTGTTTTAGCTTTCAGTAATAAGAGCTGCCTACATAATTCATTGCCTTTTCAGAACAGAGGTCTTGTATATAAGGTGCCAACTTTTTTCCTCCACTTCTCTCTTTACAAGCTCATTTAAAAATAGAGTTAGTTGAACTGTTTGGAGGAAGTGTGTTTTGGTGAGTCTGACGTTCTACTACCTACCCACCAGATATTGTTTTTAAGAGCCAGGGCCTTCTCTAAGGCTTTTGCCGCCCGAAGCAAACCGCAAACCACAAATGCCTTCCCCTTTCAGCCCAGTTTCACTAACTGTTCTTCCTGTGTAGCCACTCACATAAAGCAGTCACTTAACACTTTTCTGCCCTAAGAAACAGTGTGTTCTACACCGCTATTAGAGCTAGCTCAGAAGGAACCATAATTTCCTCTCTGCTAAATGGCACTGAGGACAGCAAATTTAGGTTAATCCTGCTTACTATGGCAAAAATCGGAACAGTAAACACACAACATGTTGCCCTCCTGCACACAATACATAGTAACAAATTTGTGTGCATTAAATCCATGTGGTATTATGGCGGTGGGGAGGTGGTTAGCATGAAATTTACCACAAGTGGCACACTTCTATAGCAATGGCCTTTAACACAGACTTTCTGCTACCACAGGTGCCATAGCAGCATTAGATCTCTCTCTACAGATTTTTTCCCTGCAGAGATGGAACTAGTGGAGAGCTGTGATAGGGAAATGAAACAACTGTATAGACACTAAATCAGCTGTGCTATCAGTGCTGGTTTGGAAGGATGGTACCTGGAGGAGAAGGCATTTCATGTGAATTACCCAAGAGCTGTGAGACTGGAATTAGGGTTTACCAAAGATCTTTAGCCTTATTTTCCATTGCTTGTAATTCCTCCAACAATGGGAGAAAAGGTGGTGCAAATTTAGTACAATTGTTTCACTGTTTTACTTTTATGTGTGTTTTAATTCCTTAGAAGGGGAGCACATGAAACAAGAAATTTATTATGGAGCTGTTGCATGTCTGAGTTAATGATGATTCAAGATTGTCAAATAACAGGCTCAGCTGGAATGAGTTGATCACAGATTATCAATCAGAGATTAGTACATTTTACAAAATACAGAAAGAATAGATATGTTACCGCCTTGGTGGTGGTGGCGGCAGCGGCGATGATGATGATGATGACGATAAAGAGCTTTCTGTGTGTCTCTCCTCCACTGTATCTGGAAGAACGTGGTAGATTTCATTCCCCAACTAAGTTCCCATACTGTACCAATGTCATTGTATAGGGTTTCCAAACAAAGAGAACTTTTGCCAAAAGAAACATGTTTTGATGTCATTTCTACACATTCTCAGTTTACCTGATTTGTGTGTAAAAACATGATTAACAGTTGAGAGGACTAACAAGATAATATATTTCAGTGGGTCTTTAGTCCCCCATAGTTATTCTTTCCTATCTGCTGTGTATGTGTGTGTGTGTATATATATATATGTATGTGTGTGTGTGTGTGTGTGTAAAATTAAGGGAATGGTTTCCCAGACAATCTGGAGTTTTATGGACATAGAGGCACTCAAGATCATTAAATACAGTCTGACACACGGAATTCCTGAATAGGGTTACTTATCGATCAAGGATCAGTGTTCTGGGCCTTAGAACTCAATATACTCTTCGTTAATATCCTAAAGATTCTAAAGAATAGTGTCACGGAGTCCCCGGGCGATGCTTTGGAACTGCTCCCCACAAAGCCAGTCAGGACTTTGGGAAGCCTCCTCTCCCTCGGAGCAGACTGTCGTCAGGGCAAGAAGCTCACACGGCTTCACCTCCTGGGTCTGACCTTGGAGCATTCAGCATATGCCCCTCCATGCGCTTCCCACAGCGAGTCCGCCCAGGCGGGGTCCTGGGGAAGCCAGAGGGTCCTGCACGCACCCCCCACTTCGCAGTCAGACGTGACTCTCAGCCAGCCAGTAAAACAGAGGTTTATTAGATGACAGGAACACGGTCTAAAACAGAGCTTGTAGGTCCAGAGAACCAGACCCCTGAGCCGGGTCCATCCTGGGGTCCCGCGAGCCAGATACCCGTCTTCTGCCCTCACTCCTAGTCCCCAGCCAGCTCCAAACTGAAAACCCCGTCCAGCTCCTCCTTCTCTGCTTTGTTCCTTTCCCGGGCCAGGAGATCACCTGACCTCTTTGTTCTCCCACATCTTTAGCATCCCCTTGCAGGGGGGAAGGGCCTGGCCATTAGTTGCTAGGCGACAGAGTGTCGATCAGAAACTGAGGCACCCACACTGTATTCAGGGGAAACATTAAGAACAGACCCACTTCGTCACAAATAGTTAATACATTAATCAAATATACAGAAAGTAAAGGACGAAAAGTGTTAATGTTTGCTAACAGATTACTAACAGAGCACACACAAGTAGCACAAACTGCTTGAATTATAACAAAACAAAGGAATTCGCTTGCAGAACTCCCGGTCACATGATCAAGGCCAGGAACTTAGCAGGTTCCAAACAAGGATTGGAATTTATGAATAACAAGGATAGCCAGTTATAACAGATTTTTGAAGGCATATGAAGCCTCATGCTTTTGGGCAGCAGCTAATGAGGTGTTAGAAATTTTCCTCGTAGGAGGGGTTACTTCCAACTGCCCCATAACCAGCTGGTACTGCTCACTATTGATGTTAGGACACTGAACTAATAGTTGATCCACTGATTTGATCCACTATGGAACTGCCAGTGTTCATAAACAGCACTGATCTTAATGGAGTATATTTAAGCATATAGTGCCATACTTATAGGCTAATTAAAGCTTACATAGAAATCAGTAAGAGTACATAAAGGGTAAGCTACATAAAACTTACACCAAAGCATAACTCTTTTTAAAAAAATAAAATATAAAACATAAGGAATTCAGCTGGCACTCCAGAAGTTGGAACCCAAACAAAGAGAAATATTTTAGAGAGCTGTGAAAAAAATTCAAGCGCAAAGCAAAACTCACTGTTCGGGCTCTTTGTCCCTTCTTTCTGAATACAAAATTTCTGGCAATAATAAAATAGTTTTTGAAACTATAGTTTCAAATAGTTTTTGAAACTTATGGCTTTATTCCTCCATATGTAACTTTTTCGGCCTTACTGAAAAATCATACTAATCTAGGGCCTACTAAGTCTCTGATGCCCAGGCCTTATGGATTTGTTTTCTTAATTTCTCTTTGAAGTGTCAGAGATGGTGGTTGATGGTATACCATTTTCTAATCCTTGCCTTGCCCTTATTCTGCAGCAGGTCCCAGAATCCCTGGTTAGCTAATGTATTGTTTTAGTCTGTTGAACAGGGCTATGCTCCACTGAACTGAATGTGGGTAAGAACTCTGGAATCCTAATACTGAGTCTGTCATGAACCAACTGGACCTGATTTCCCAGTGTCTTGCTCCTTGTGTAGTAATTTACACATGCGTAAAGTGGATTTAAAACACTACTGTTTGTTGTATACCAATTTTGTATTCATTTTCTACAGGTATAACTTAGGGCATAAGACTGTGGAGGATCAAGACCATTGTGTGACCTTGAGCATATCACTTAAAGATAATTAAAACCATAAATCTGCTTCAGTTTCCTTCACTGTGTAAAATAGGAACATTATTTCATAGACTTTTAGGCCAGAAGGGACCATCATGATCATCTGGTCTGACCTGCACATAACAGGCCACAGAACCTCACCCAGCCACTCCTGTAATAGGCTCATAACCTCTGGCTGACTTATTCAAATCATGATGTAAAGACTTCAAGTTACAGAGAATCCACCATTTATACTAGTTTAAACTAGCAAGTTACCCATGCCCCATGCTGTAGGACAGTGTTTCCCAAACTTGGGACGCTGCTTGTTTAGGGAAAGCCCCTGGCAGGCCAGGCTGGTTTGTTTACCTGTCGCGTCTGCAGGTCTGGCCGATCGTGGCTCCCACTGTCCGCGGTTCGCTGCTCCAGGCCAATGGGAGCTGTTGGAAGTGGCGCGGGCTGAGGGTTTCTGCAAATCTGACCTCGGAGAAAATTCCTTCCCAACTCCAAATATGGTGATCAGTTATACCCTGAGCATGTCAGCAAGACCCACTAGCCAGACACCTGGGAAAGAATTATCTGTAGTAACTCAGAGCCCTGCCCATCTAGTGTCCCATCTCTGGCCATTGGGGATATCTGTTAACAGCAGTCACAGATCGGCCACATGACATTATAGACAATCTCATCATACCATCGCCTCCATAAACTTACCAAGCTCAGTCTTGAAACCAGTTAGGGTTTTTTTTTTGTACCCACTGCTCCCCTTGGAAGGCTGTTCTAGAACTTCACTCCTTTGATGGTTAGAAACATTCCTCTAATTTCAAGCCTAAACTTGTTGGTTGCCAGTTTACATACATTTGTTCTTGTGTCAACATTAGCACTTAATGTCTCTCCCTCCCTGGTATTTATCCCTCTGATGTATTTATAGAGAACATTCATATCTCCCGTCAGCCCTATTTTGGTTAGGCTAAACAAGCCAAGCTACTTGAGTCTCCTCTCATAAGATTGGTTTTCCATTCCCCTGATCATCCTAGTAGCTCTTCTCTGCACCTGTTACAATTTAAATTTATCTTTCTTAAACATGGGAGAAGTAACTCACAGTGGCGCTGTGGTGATTTAACAGTGGTTTTTTTTTAAATATAGAATTAGAGCTGATCAAAAATTTTCTGACGGAACAGTTTGTTTCCTGAAAATGCTGATTCAAAGAAGTCAAAACCTTTCACAGGAATATATAGATTGTCAAAATTTTCATGGGAAATTATTGAAATATTTTATTTTGATAAGGTTGAAAAGCTTCATTTAGACTTTTATAATTTGGGACAAAATCAAATATTGATATCTCTGAATTTCCTATGCGTATGGAAATTCCATTTTTTGATCAGCTTTAATTAAAATATTACAGCATTGCATGGAGCTAACGAACAGTGAAGAAATGAAGATATGAAGGAGCAATTATCTAAATTGCCTGAATCCTACATTTGGACAAGATTGAAAACAAAGTATAGACTCTATTCCTTTGTTATGGATGTTTTTTCTACACTTTTGTTATTAAATACCCATAAACCTCTTTAAAAATCATGATCATTCTTTCCATGACAGTGTAACGATGCTGGTTCTGGTGGGACACAACTGAGAGTGCTAATTCAGGACAAATTGCTTAAAACAGGGCAGTTACAGCCCAAGGCTGGGGTTTCTCCACTTCTAAGACAAACCAAACCAGCCAGACAAAGAGGACTTTGTTCTCACCCCACTGGCTAACCACAAGTCACACAAGCAATTCCCTTAGACACTACAGTTATCCAGTATCACCACCAGTGCCACTCGTTATGGGGACAAATGGTTATGAAAACCAATACCCTAGTAAAAGAAAAAAAAGGTTCTCTTGATCCCGAAGGACAAAGCCCCAGACCCAGGTCAATATACAAATCAGATCTTACCCACAAATCACGCTGTTGCCAATCCTTTAGAATCTAAAATCTAATGGTTTATTCATAAAAGGAAAAAGATAGAGATGAGAGCTAGAATTGGTTAAATAGAATCAATTACATACAGTAATGGCAAAGTTCTTGGTTCAGGCTTGTAGCAGTGATGAAATAAACTGCAGGTTTAAATCAAGTCTCTGGAGTACATCCACAGCTGGGATGGGTCATTCAGTCCTTTGTGTAGAGCTTCCATTTGTAGCAAAGTCCCTCCAGAGGTAAGAAGCAGGATTGAAGACCCAATGGAGATGAGGCATCAGCCTTTTATAATCTTTTCTGGGTGTAAGAACACCTCTTTGTCCTTACTGTGGAAAATTACAGCAAAATGGAGTCTGGAGTCACATGGGCCAGTCCCTGCATCCTTTTCTGAGTTGCAAGGCGTATCTGCCTTCTCTCAATGGGTCAATTGTATAGCTGATGGTCCTTAATGGGCCATCAAGCAGGCTAGGCAGATCTAACACCAACTTGTCTGGGATGTCTCCCAGAAGCATAACATAAGTTTGAAATACAGGCAGTATAGAGCCAATATTCATAACTTCAACTACAAAATTGATACACACATATAGACAGCATAATCATAACCAGCAAACCATAATCTTGTCTTAGACACCTCATTTGACCCCCTTTATACAAGATTTGGTGCCACTACAGGACCTTGGTTGCAACCATGTTCTATATGGGCCCAGTTCAAATCAATAACGTGACAGACAGTTTTTCATTATTGGTTTTAGAAAAGCTGATTGCCTAACCAATTTTACAAGCTGGAATGTGATATATGGGCAGGAAAATTCCTGAGCTACTTACAAGCCTGGAAACATCCCCACTATCCATTTGTTGTGACCTGAAGTTGCTGTTATGGAGAGCTGTTTCTTACAAAAACAAAAAAAACCACATGTGCTATTACCATAGGAACTTGATAATTTGATATATTTGCTGAAAGCAAATATCTCAACATCTATCTGTCCCAAGTGCAGCATTTTAGGTATATTGCTATTTTTCATTTCGGTATCATGCTGGCAAAATGTTAACTGAGAGGCACATTGTTATCTGATAGGCATATTGAAAGCAGTATTATTCTGTTTCAGTGAAAGTTTGTGAGCCTTCCACGTCCACCCCTTGATATCTTCATGGGAGATGCTCAAGATTGTTTAACCAACATGCATTTCTGAGCTGTGGGCTACTCATCAAATAAAAGGTATTTTAACTTTTTTTTTTGTTTAATTTAATCAGCTCTCATGAAAAACGTGTTTGGCTTGTTGTGTGATTTATTTATTTAACTTTTGACATTTCTCCTTGCTGTTCTACAACCCTCCCCTCTTTTTTCTGCTTTAGGCTTTTAACATTTTTGGTCAGGAAAACAGAATGCTTATATTCTATACTCTTTAAGGCAGGGGTACGTTTTCATTGTATGTGTGTACAACATCTATTGCACTAAGCCCTGATCCCTGATTGGTGGCCTGTGGGTACTACCACGCTATAAATAATAAATAAGAATAAGAATGCATAGTGTCTCCTGTGACTGATGTACTCCTATATGCTGCTCCATATTCAGCTTGATGGGGCTGCTGAAGAGCTCTGCTGTAGCCTCTGAACTTGTTAGCATGATGTATCTTAAGTTCTTTATATCAACGGTATTAGTGAGCAAGACTTCCAAAGTTACTTAGAAACCTGGTAGTTCTGGATGTAACAGTTCCAAGCATAATTTTCATTTTAAATGCATTTGTCCACAAAGATTCAGGTAATAGTTTCCTGACTACATTTTTCATGCCCATTTCTTCTATTTAAATGATCCAAAAACAACTATTACCTCCCCAGTCCTTAGGTCCCCATAGAGCCTTCCCCCTCACACCCCCCTCCCACAGATTTTTTTCAATAATATGTGATGTCAAATACTATAGTTTGACAGATAGAAATAAGGAACTCTTCCTGCTTCTAAAGATACCAAAATTTGTACCGTGGGTGGAATTATTTGAAGAAGATAGCTCAAATATTTTTCCACAAGTTAGAAGCTCAAATGCTTTACTGGTGACAAAGCTAGTATCTCTAATCCTGGCAAGTTTAAAATGACTTAGTTACTATGAACTCAAGCTGGTCAGGAATTATTGGATGAAACATTTATTCACTGGAAAATGGCAGTTTGTGAAAAAACAAAACTTTTAGCAGGAAAGGATCAGTTTAAAAAAAAATCCTGTTCAAAAAAAGAAAAAAAAATGCAAAGCTTTGAAATTATTGAAATGTTCCATTTTGATGTGTTCTAAATGAAAAGTTCTGGTTTGGGGGTTCAAAATTACTTTTTACTTTGAGTTAATTTTATAGTTAAAAATAAAAAAGATTGAACTCAGAACAAAACATTTCAAAATTATTGAAACAAAACTTTTTGATTGACCTGAACTTAACCTCCCCTCTCCCGTGATTTTTGGTTCATGAATTTTTTTGAAATTTCAACAATTAGTCACAATTCTGTGCGGGGAAATTTTCAAAATCTCAAAATTTTTCATGGGAGGGGAAAACTGTTTCTCTCTTAAAGACCCACATATAATACATTCGGTTATCATCAGTGTTAAAATAGCTAGAGCCACTACAATTTGAAAAACTGTATTTTTGTATTTCATGGCTCATTTTGTGAGTACTGCATAATACTTTAGCCAACATTTAGGACTCAGCTAAAGTCTGATTGTGGAAAATTTCCAAATGTTAATAAGAGTGCTGGTAGTTACACAGACATGACTATTCTATTTAGAACACTGTTGTCACAGTACCAAATGCAGTAGGGACTTTTGTATAAAGTTGAATTCTCTACATGCTTCATGATACATTTTCAAAGTACGTTTTTTTTTCATGTTTAGCAGTAGTTAAATGGCAATTGATAGTTCGTAGTTTTTCATTGCAAGAAACCTTGATAAAACTTCCTTAAATATCATGTAAAGAAACTACAGAGAAAACACTTAAAACGTACAACAAGTTCACATAAACCCATGGAAATGAGATTTCATGGTTCCAAAGCTTTTGAAATTTTATTCTATCCAGTTGGATAACAGGTAATTGTGACTGCCTGTGTACTACTGTATCATTTAAAGTAGAAAAATAAAATGAATCACTTGTGGAATAGATGAGAACTAATGCATAGGGTGGAAGAATGCACAGGTACTGACTCCATGGGTGCTCTGGGGCTGGAGCACCCACGGGGAAAATTTAGTGTGTGTGCTCTGCACCCACTGGCAGCCAAGCTCCCCCCCCCCCCCACCTCCTCCTGTGCCTCCTCCCCTGAGTGCGCCGCGTTCCCGCTCCTCCACTTATCTCCCAGCGCTTCCCGCCTTGCTGCCACCAAACAGCTGTTTGGCAGCATGCTGGACGGGAGGGGGAGGAGTGGGAATGTGGCGCGCTGAGGGGAGAAGGCGGGAAAGATGCGAGAATTTGAGGAAGGAATAGGAATGGGGCAGGGAGGGGGTGGAGTTGGGGCGGGGACTTTGGGGAAAGGGTTGGAATGGGGGCGGGGCAGGGGCAGGAGGGGACAGGTCAGGGGTGGAGTCGGGCGGGGCCAGAGGCAGAGGGGGGTCGAGCACCCACCAGCAGGAGCAGAAGTCGGCGCCTATGAAAGAATGATCTTGTTACTGAGGCGCTGTGGTGAGACTCAGGAGATCTGAATTCAGTCCCCATCTCAGCCACACACTCCCTCTGTTACCTTGAGCAAATCACTCACAAGTGATAACCAAGATAGCCCATTTAAGACAGTTTGACAAGAAGCTGTGAGGATACTTAACATGGGGGAAATAGATTCAATGTGTTAAGTATCATGTTAAGTATCCTCACAGCTTCTTGTCAAACTGTCTTAAATGGGCTATCTTGATTATCACTACAAAAGTTCTTTTTCTCCTGCTGATAACAGTTCATCTTAATTAATTAGCCTCTTAGAGTTGGTTGGGCAACTCCCACCTTTTTGTGTTCTCTGTATGTATATATATCTCCTCACTATATGTTCCATTCTATGCATCCGATGAAGTGGGCTGTAGCCCACGAAAGCTTATGCTCAAATAAATTTGTTAGTCTCTAAGGTGCCACAAGTACTCCTGTTCTTTTTGTGGATACAAACTAACATGGCTGCTACTCTGAAACCTACTACTAACTATGGATCTTATCTTGCATCAATTGCTTTTTGAGCAAGTTCTTCACTATACATATTCCATATTCAGCTAATCCACGGTTTTGATGATATCTGGGACTAGATGTCTCATGATGAAAATTGTACATTTTAGTAAAGTTCAGGAATTCCCTATTCTTGAACTGTGATCTGCTGTCAATTATTACTTTTCTTGGAATTCCACGACAATGCAAATACAGATTGAATGTTTCTGACAAATTTTACTGCTGTGACATCTGTAGGCTTGGTTTGATATGAGTAAGCACACATGTTTGAGGTGTCATTTCTTGGGAAACAGGATTAGGGAGATAAATGGATCATCAGGCTGCAAACAGAATGTATGTACTAGCTAAGATAAGGAGGAACATGCCAGGAACCATTTACAATGGACAAGATAAACCTGGAACTCAAAATGAGGCAGAGTAAGTTGTGCATGGACAGTGTGTGACATCATGCTGTACAGGGATTGGGTCCTACAGAGTAACCAGGTCAATCCCAATCCCTCTGCCCACCCCCTATTCTTGAATCTGATCAACTCAGCGTAGCTTTGCTGTATAATAAATAAAAATACAGGAGTGATGAAATCTGCAGTCAAACTGAGTTCTTAGGAAACTGAGGGTGAAAAAAGTCTCAGAGAGAATCCATCAGAATCCTCCAGTGTGACTACTTTTGGGAAATTGCTTAAGTAGTTCATTATAACCAGGTGATTATGTCTTCCCAAACTGAATATGTCAATTCCAACTTTGTCCTGTGGAACTGCAAGTTATTCATGTGGTAACACTGGTTCTTTCTGCTGGGAATCTCTGTACTTCTGAAATGTTCCACACCTGCTCACCATTTCTTTGATGTCACTATTCATCTATGGCCAGAATACAACTTCTCTAGCTCTCCTTTTTGATTGTCATTCCCAGGTGCCTTTTGTGTATTCATTCCAACATTGTTCTTTCATCACTGTGGGGATCACAATATGTATTCCCTTCAGAAGCACTCCTGAAATCACTGAAACTTTATATTTATAGTGTGAATACGCAGGTGGGGAGTGTTTTTTTGTTTTGTTTTATTTTCTCCTTTACTTATCACTTGTATCACTGTTTGCAGCATTTCATCTTTAGCTGTTTCTGTCCCCAGTTTATTTCACATGCCTGGAGATACAGCATGTAACACTTTTATTATAATCACATGTATGTTTACTGCTTGTTCAACATCATCAGGCTGTGTATTGTCAGATGGAGCATGTTTCTTGAGAGAGAGTCTGCCATTACTAAGTGGCATCCAGGTTGGACCTCCAGGGTCACATCATACTTCTGTATTTTCAAAAGTAGTTACTGTATCCCTGGTGGTGCTTCTCCAAGTCCTTATTTGTATATTGCAGTCAGTGGTTTGTGACCAGTTTCTGCTTTGAAGCTACATCCATAGAGAAAATTTTGAAAGCTTGTACATCCTTACACCAGACCTAGTGTCTCTTTCAATGTGTGTGTACGTCTTCTCTTTGGCTGTTATAGCCCTAGTTGTATACGAGAGTGGCAAACAGTTAGTTCCATGACACTGTAATAGTACTGCTCCCAGCCCTCCTTTCAAGGTATTTGTGGAGAGTTTGTCTTTCAATGGATAAACAAATTGCAGCACTGAAGCTAGTATCAAAAAGTGCCTTAAATGACTGAATTCTCTTACATGCTTTGGCATCCAAGGCCATTGAATGAGCTTGTGGAAGAGGTGCCTTAGATGAGTTATATGGTTATGTATGAATTTGCTGACATAATTCAACATGCCTGCAGTATTTGGAATTCCCTGTTTATCTTAAAGTCTCAGCATGTTGAGTGTTGCTTGAATCTTTGATTCATCAGACAAGATTCCCTTGGAGGTTAATCTCTCTCCCCACTATGTTATTTCTGTTGTTTGAAATTGATATTTGGCCTTGTTCAGTTTAAGGTTTTAGCTGTCACAATTTCCAGTACTCTCCTTAATCATTCCTGATTGTACCTATTGGGTTCCGGGAAGTGGGCGGGCGAAGCC
>NW_020664399.1:4429601-4455292 GCF_002925995.2 Terrapene triunguis | reverse complement strand
CAACTAATGCAAAAACAGGGACAGGAGTGCAATTATTCCTGATTGTAGCGGGGTGGTTACCCCCGCTCCTGCCAGGAAGGGCTTAAAACAGCCCTGGCAGAGGGCTGCAACTCTAAAAGCTGGGCTGATTGGGGAAGTAGCCACAGCTGGGCCATGTCCCAATCAGGCCCAGCTGGCCTGTATAAAAAGGCTGTGAGCCAGCAGCTCAACAGTCTCTCTCTGCCTTCAGAGAGAGAAGGGCCTTGCTGTAGGGAGCTAAGACAGAGTACCTGGGTGGAGCAGGGCTGGGGAGCTCCAGCCTGGAAAGCCCCAGGCTGTGGTCTAGTAGAAGGCCAAGGGGTACTGGGGGTTGCAGAGGGCAGCCCATGGGTAGGCCAAGGCAGCAGGTCTAAACCCAACCTTGCCTGTGATGAGTGGCCTATACTGCAGTCTGCCCCAGGGAGCGGGGGATAGTTGGTGACTGGCAGTGGCCTTATTCTGAGGTGAGGTAGGGATAGTGGGTGGGGGTTCCCTGGGAAGGGGAGATCCTAGTACTGAGGGGTGTACTGCCAGGGGGTAGCACCCCAGATCAAAGGGCACCGGGGTCTGGGAGGGACATGGGGCCAGAGGACAGGCGGATCACCAGCCTGTAGAGGGCGCTCTGATGGCTGGATCAAGCTAATTCTCAGAGTCACCAGCAGGAGGCACCGCAGGGGTGAGTCCGCTCCTCTACACTGATATTCAAAGGAAGTCCTGCCGCACTAGGACCGTGGCCACTGGGAGCTGCGGGGGACATGCCTGTGGCTGGTCAATGTAAACAAAATGTCTCATAGCCTGCCATCGGATTACCTGATGGGCCACGTGCCGAAGATTGTTGACCCCTGCTCTATGGTAATACATCCTCTTAACAAGACTAAGCACCTCACACATGTGTAGGCCCAAGCCTGGTTGCTTGCTTCAGTGAATGCTCTCCCAACACTTTAATTGTTCTTCCATTATAGTCTTTCACAGACACTTTAGATTCTTCCACTTTTATGTGCTCCATATATCTCTTTATTCCGGTTTCTCTTGTTACACTTACTTATGCCCCAGTGTCTAATCATGTATGCCACATAAGTGCCATTTGTGCATATTTTAATTAGCCAATCTTCTGAGTTTTCAGCCTCCTCCATTATTACGCTTAAGAATAGCTCTTCCTCTTCACTTAGGGGAATCCCCTTCTGCATTAATACATTCACTTTACTGCTTTCTTTGCACATTTTAGCATAATAGTTGGGCTTTTTACAGTTTTTACACATTCACCTGAATGCTGGGTATTTCCTTTACTCATGCTGGTTGCCACATCACTGGCATGGTTTCCTGCTTTCCATGTTTCTGTCCTTGCCAATTTAATTTCTGTGAACTTTTCCCTTGCTAGCTCAGCTGTAGTACTCACAGTTGTGCTCTGTGCCTTCCCTAGGATTTTTATCTGTGTTTCATTATGTTCTGCGGCTTGGCATATACATATTGCCATATCTAGTGTCAGATCCCTTTTCCTTTGTAATCATTCATGGTCATTTCCTTAGTAATCATTCAGGGACACCCTATCACAATCTGTTTTTTAATGAGAGAGTCTGTTAACATTTCATATTCACGGGACTGATGGTTTTTTTTTTCTTCAGTGTGTGACAAACTCCTCTGTTTCCCTACATTCCATGTTCTCATCCTGAACATAGGTCTCTCATAAATAAACTTTTTTCCAGAGACACAATGATCCTCAAACATTTTCTTTTTCTCCAAAGTTTTCCTCTCTTTCCCCACCACCATCTACATAGAATCCATGATATACATCTAGTTGCATTTGTGCCTGCCACTGTTAAGAACAGGGCAATCTTCTGCTCATCCTCCAGTTTATTTTCAACTGTGGCTTTCGTTATACAGTTCAAATTGTTGTTTGAACATTTTACAGGCACATTCAGCATTTTCCCTGATTCTCAGAGCTGAGAAGGGCGGAGTTTAGTAGGACTGGCTCTGTAGCAGCCATTTCAATGTTACCGCTCTGACTGGTTTTCCAGCATGCTGTGCCTTCCATTCCTCTTACCATGTCATATCTTACAGAAGAGCAGACCAGTGTCAAGATAAACCCTTTATTATGCACAGAAACTATGTGCAGCAATGAGGTAACGATGAACAGGGAGTGTGGCATTTCTTCACTTCCTGGAGGACTCATTCTATGGTGCAACCTCCTGTCAATTAGCAGAGGATTTGATCCTGCCCAATTGAAGTCAATGGAAGTGGGAGCAGGACCTTGATCAGTCCTTTACCCAAATACTGACCCTCTATTGAGAATCATAATCAAAACCACTTCCCGTTTGAGATACATTATTACTTTGTGTTCCCCAAGATGTATTTAGGGCTTGCTTATCCAGAAAAAGATTATCCTTGTACTGATTGGGTCAGCCTGCAGTTTCTCCCAGTCCCTGGTGCCTCTCTAATCTTCCTTAATATGTTATCTCCTCTGACAGGAGGACCAGCAGTGTGCCTATAGAGAAAGAGACCCATTGAAGCAGCAATGGAACCATGTCATTCTGAACTGCTGCCTTTACCTGAGGTTACTTGTTCAGAAAAAAAGCTGGTTGGAATTTATTTAATTTATTTATTTATTGCTGGAATGATTTTCCATTGCATCAGTTCAAGGCAATAAACATTATTTTAAATAATAATCTAGGATTGGTACCAGTCCATAAAATCTAGTATTGACTAGGATTGGTTTTTAAAGAAGGAAAATAGATAATTTTATCAAGGAAATGAGATTGTGTGAGCCAAAGAAAAAAAATCAGCATAATCCAAACTCAGTGGTAATCAATATTCACAAATATAGACTTTTCTGTAGGGAACTAAAGCTCAGACTCTGTAATTTAAAATTTAAAAGTTCAGTTTCATCTTTCCATTTACTATTCTTTAAATTATAAAACAATTCACTGAAGAGTGTCATCTTTTAATGTGCCCTTATTAATTTAAATGAAAATAGATTTAAACTGAATTCTGAATAAAATAGGCTAGAAACAATGGTCAGATTCTGCTACTAAGTTCAGTGGGACTCAGTGTAAGGTGATACTCCAGCATGAATAAGTGTGGCAGAATTAGGTGCAAATTTAGAAAGAGGCGCGCACACACACACAAAAAATCCAGTAGAGAAGTTGCAGCTAGCAAAGGTACCATCAAGGTAAATAACCACTTGAACAGATTACCAAGGGATGTGGTAGATCGTGTCACTTGATGCCTTTAAATCAGGATTGGATGCCTTTCTAAAAAATGTGTTCCAGTTCCACCGCACGTTATTGGGCTTGATGTCAGAATTACTGGGTGAAATTCTTTGGCCTGTGCTATGCAGCAGGTTAAGCTAGATGATGATAATGGCCTTTTAAACCTATTAATCCATAAATGGGTCATCACTGTTCCTCATAATCCTACTTGGATGTGTGTGGCCAGTCAGAAGGTTGATTTAAGACATACTGATAGTTTTGTTTCTATACTTCATCTAAATATGCATGCAGTATGTGGCATTATTTAAATACCACACTGTTAAAAAGGGAATGGACATTGTGAACATGGGAATAATATAAATAAAAAATACACAAACAAAAATTAGCAAGGAAGTTTAAAAGACAGGGAACATTAGGGAGGACAGTTATAAAGCCAGATTATTACCTGGTGTCTAGAAAGCAGTGTGATGCTGTGCACATCATTGCTGAATAGGTGAAAGAGTAATAAAGAACAGTGGAATACAACTATACATTTGTAATGTGCTCCTCTAATCATGAACTTTTTCAAAGCCTTGTGAAGGACTTTAGTCACATGACTCTCTTTGATGTTAATGGGAGACAGGCAGTTAAATCTTAGCACCCTATTTTGAGAATTCATTTACAGCATTTATTTTTTAGTTATTTTGGCAAACCAGTCCCACAGGGGGCTCTGAGATGGTGTGAAGAGGAAAGAAGGTAGCATTTCCTAACCATGCTATAAATTTTGTAAAATGGATTTAAGTAATATATAAGCTAAGTAATTACCTGCATAACTAAGTGATAAGTAATCAGTGTTGATTTTCACTCTCTCAGCAATTTCAATTTCCTTTGGACTTTTGTAGGTGTTTGATGTGACTTCCTAGAATAGTCAACCACAGCTTTAAGGTCACATTGGTATACATATTATGGTTTTGGCCTGTATTTTTCTTTTGTGTGTGTGTGTGTGAGAAGCTCAACACTTTTCAAGACAAGTCCTAAAAATACAGTACCAGCAAATAAACTATGTATTAAAAATAACCCAAGAAATGATTGTTAAAAAAAATACTGTATGGAAATATCAATGACAAAATCCTTAGCTATGTTATAGCTTGATGCAGATGAGGCTGGGAAAAGCAAAGGTGGCCTAAGCCACCATTCAGTCCCCAGGCCTGACTGGGCCTAAATTAGACCAATCCAAGGACAGCTTTTAACTTGTGTAAACTTATAATGTTGTTGAGGGGCTATTATACTAGTGAGGCTTGCTGAATTGCAGCTCCCAAAATACTCATTCCTATGAAGGACCTATGCTGGAGGGCCAGGAGAGATTGGCACAGAGCCACTCTGCTGGCCTTACTGTAGACCAGGATTCCCCCACAGCACAGAATTCTCAGCTTCCTACTTAAGGCAATTTTAAGGTCCCGTAAGCAACACAAAGGTTCATTAGTGGTGGGCTGAGATCTGGTCAAATAAATGCATAGTACTGTTTCCCTGTGAAGAAGTTTGAACACCTTAAAATGTAAAATACATAAAATAACTACACTGATTAATTGTGATTGGGGTAGAAAAACCTGATGTAAGTTAGGTTTCAACTAAATCAATGTCCCCAGAGCAGGAGCATAATGGAAAGTGAGAGTGGAAACTGGTTTTGACATCTTGTTCTATATTAAAGCAAAGGAGGTGATGTGTCTGAAAGGCATATGTCCAGAAATGGATTATGTATCTTATGTAAGTAGATAGAAGTTTCTTCAAAGAAACAAGGTGTGCAAAAAAACTTAATTAATGATCAAAGGTTAGGAAAGAATAAATATGCATAACTTAACGTAATTTTTAGAAGTAGAAGAATATCATTCTATGCTTTCTGGCAAAATAGTCTGGATCAAAATTGTAGTGTTTTTTTTTTTCTTTTTGTCATTTGCTTATTAACACAATGCAGGATCAAAACATGTAAAATTGGATCAAGTGGTTTTCTAAAATATATGTGGCAAAGATGTTCCTGGAGGAAAGTTAGCTGGCAGTGATGCCAATTCAGATATTTCTTGAGGAAGGGGCAAAGTCCAGTCTCTCCTCCCCTCCCCCACCCGCCCGTGGTAGGAACTCTGTTCTGATTCCCGTTCATGTCCACCTCCTCCTGCAGGGAACCAGTGAACTAGTGAGGTTCTATTAAATTTAGATTTTATCACAAGATTCTACTAGTTTTAGATTGTGTGTGTGTGTGTGTGTGTGTGTGTGTGTGTGCGCGCGCGCGCGTGTGTGCATGTTTTAATCTAAAGCAGAATGAATAAAAGATGTAAATTTAAGAAAACATTTTCACAGCTGGGCTCAAACTTTTATAGTAACAACCTGCTGTGAAATTACTGCTGGTATGAATGGTAGGAAATAATGGCAAACATTACTATAACTTTTCTTAATGGAAGCAAACACCCCCTTCATTCCCTACAATGGATGAGTTTGTTTAGAATACTTTACATTGCAGATCATACATCTCTGTAGACAGATGTATAAAGAAATGGACACAAGACTGACAAATTCAGAAGCCTTCCATTGCTTTGTTTTTGTTTCTCTCCCCAATGTAACAAAAAGTAGGAGTGTAACACAATGTAACACAAAGCATTAGTAGGAACATTGCCAGCAGATCGAGGGAAGTGATTATTCCCCTCTATTCGGCACTGGTGAGGCCACATCTGGAGTATTGCATCTAGTTTTGGGCCCTACACTACAGAAAGGATGTGGACAAATTGGAGAGAGTCCAGCGTAGGTCAACAAAAATGACCAGGGGGCTGGGGCACATGACTTACGAGGAGAGGCTGAGGGAACTGGGATTGTTTAGTCTGCAGAAGAGAAGAGTGAGGGGGGATTTGATAGCAGCCTTCAACTACCTGAAGGGGGGTTCCAAAAAGGATGGAGCTTGGCTGTTCTCAGTGGTGGCAGATGACAGAACAAGGGGCAATGGTCGCAAGTTGCAGTGGGGGAGGTCTAGGTTGGATATTAGGAAACACTATTTCACTAGGAAGGTGGTGAAGCACTGGAATGGGTTACTTAAAGGAGGTGGTGGAATCTTCATCCTTAGAGGTTTTTAAGGCCTGACTTGACAAAGCCCTGGCTGGGATGATTTAATTGGTGTTGGTCCTGCATTGAGCAGTGGGTTGAACTAGATGACCTCCTGAGGTCTCTTCCAATCCTAATCTTCCATGATTCTATGATTCTAAAAATAAAAACAACACAGTGCTCACACTGTCTACTGAGACTAATGGAAAACTTAATTCAGCTAGTGTAGGTAGCTGGGTATCTCAGAGCCTTGTGCAGATCCCAACCTAAATACCATTTTCATTTATAACTGTGGCTCACATCAGTTCATTTATTCACCACTAACATTGCTGATACTGGGGAAAAAAGCATTCTTTGCTCATGCAAGTATTCTTTGAAGCCTACACAACTAAAGACTGTTAATAATTGAAATGACAATTCTGAAAATAACTTATCTTATGTTAACACACCTTACATTTTGCTCTGTTGTAATTTTCTTTTTTTAGCTCTTGCTAGAAATACAAAGAAAGCCATAGTGTATCCGTGCAGACTGCAGGAATCATTAAAAGCTGTTTGAACAGTTTGCAGAGGATGTGGTGTGAAACACATACACACACATACTGAATGTTAATTAGCAAAGTGTGTCAACAGTGGACGCGTGGGGCACTTCAGAAGAAATTTTTCTTTGATTTTTTTCCTCAACTATTCCTCCTGTTTGTAGAAACAGAGAAGACTGTCTAGAGCTAGGATCTGGGCAAGTTCTCTGTGTTTTTCAACACTTGTTAGAAATAGATTAGCAGGAACCCATGTCCCTGTTAAAGGGTGTAAGCTAAACTGTCTTTTCATTAAGATTGCACCATGCATGCTTCTGATTTTTGTTGCTTTCCTTATTGAATGTTCCAATTAGAATATATATTGACAGAGGCAAAATTTGTGTTTACTCTGCACTTTGTTTACTTTGTGTGACTGCTTGATATATTTGTACCATATTCAGTGACAAGAATCTGTTAATCTTTCGCTCCATGGAACCCTATGTAAGACTGTACAAACCACGGAGAAACTTTTTTTTTCTCCATGTTTTTTCAGCCAGAGAATTAGAGCTGAGTGAATACTGCACAAATTAACCATAAATATAGGTCTGGCTCTTTATTATTATTTTTTTTTTTTAGGATCTGGTTTGATTATGTTTGTGCCCCCTTTTGTGCTCACTTTCTACTAATAATCAAGTAAACAAGTTTACTGGTTTAAGTATTCACCAAAGGAATTAATTTAAACATGTATTCCAGAATATTTGTGGGCAGCAAATAATACATAATCATGAGTATTCTCATGGGAAACTTGATTCTAAGAATCATGCTAATCCAGTTGGAAAGATACATTCCTAATGAAGAGAGGAAGTTGTCCAGTGGTTACAGTGCCAATCTAGAACTTGGTAGACCCAGCTTCAATTCCTTGCCTTGTTAACGAGTTCTTGTGTCACATTGGGCATGTCACTTAGGTTAACTATTCCCCATCTGTAAATGGGGATAACAACACTTTCTTACCTCACAGGGGAGATGTATGGATCAATACATTCATATGATTATGAGCCTGTAACAAAGCAGGGCTTCTCCCCAGCTTGCAAAGGACCTACTGTCATGTCCACAGTCTCTTTTAGGCAGTTTTATTTCTCAAACATCAGCAAAGCAAACAAAAACTGTTATTCAGCTCACCCCAGAAGTTTCTTTCCCTTTAACTTTTAGGTTGCACCAGCCCTCAAGGACTCTGGCAGTCCTGCTTTCTCCCTGGAGGCCCCATTTTCAGAACAGTTGGTGTCAGGTTCTTACTGCTTCCCCTCCCTTGGGACTCTGGCAGTCTTGCTTCCTGCAGCTTCCTAGCTCTGACTCACCAGGTCTTTTTCTGCCCCAGACGCAGGTGTCCTCTTTTAAAGCCCAATCTGGGTCAGCTCATGAGGCACAGGTGCACTTGCTCTGCTCCCTCATAAAGGGTCAATGCCACCTTGTGACAGAGACTCTCACATACTACAATAACAGAGGCCATACATGTACTCAATATATATAATCATAGAAATGTAAAGCTAGAAAGATGGATCATGAAATGTCATCAAGTCCAGCCCCCTTGTGCTGAGGCAGGACCTGGTAAACCTAGACCTATTATCCTCTAAGTGCTTACAAAGTGATTGTTTAATCATTTTTTCTAATATGTTTCCAAGTATCAAAATTAGGCTGACTGGTCTGTAGTTATCCTGGTCCTATGTAGACAAGCTCCTATTACAAGTATATAAAGCTATAGCATTTTGATTCTAAAGCTACAACATTTTCATATACATGTAGTTTAGTGGAAGAATGCCATTGGCAAAATTAGTTTGTTTACATTGCTGTTCAACTATAATTAAGGTTACATAAATAAAGAAGGGCCAGTAAGCTCAGATAAGAACTGACCTGAAACTTCTTTCAAATTTCAGCCCAAAATATCTGAAAACTTAAGTCTGGAGGACTTTTGATTAAATTATTTTTTATTTATTTTAATCCATTTCTTAACTTCATGGGTCCAGTAAGGCAGAAGCAGAAATGCTGAAATAGAGCAGGTAAGACTTCTTTTGCAATGTAAGAATCTCTTACAAGTCAGGATTCAGGTAGCACTGGAAATCATCTGTGAAAGTCTTTTCTTTTAAGACTGTCATTCTGTTTCTTGCAAGTTCAGGAGGCTCTGACAAAGTCTGGATATGCAATACAGACTTTTGGAATGTTCCAAAGTGAACTTCCAAATCCATGTAAGATTGAAAAAAAACAATAGGGTCACATTATACATGTCTGACCTTCTGGGAAATGTAGTATTTTCTTAAACTGGAGTGGCTGTGTGTCTAATATACTTCTATATGATAGCACATTTTGTGTGAGAGTGAAAAAGAATGGTCAATTTGACACTTCCTGCTTGTCCTAATGGGGTAACATGATATTAAGAATAAGGTGTTTTCCATTTTTCAATGCTTTTCTTCCCCATCTCTTTAAATGTGTTCACATGTCTGTCATGTTGCTCTTTAATTGTTAAATGAAAAGCTTTGCAACGGGTACACAAAGCCCCCAAAACTGGGAAATACAATCTTGTTATTCTACACATAGAAGCTCCATTATTTTGTCCTATAGCTTGTAAACTGCTCACAATTAATTATCTATCTATCTATATCTCCCCTCATGGATCCCCCCAGTCCTAACTGTACTAATATGAAAATATTTTTGAAATATTCTATTTTAAAATATTTTAGGAGATAGCCTGGGTAGCTGAATAGGCCTTTTCCCTCTCTAACTTTTATAGTTCTATAGAGGAAGTCCATATCTTCATTCAGGCTGACATACGATACATAGTATGGTTTCATAAAATACATTTGCACCATCCTTTGGACTACTTTTGGTTTTAAATACTGCCCATAACTTTTCTCAATAAAATTCCTAATTTTTACAAACAACAGCTGCAACATGTGCTTGGGAAAGAGCCACTTTACATACTGTCATGGTGCTGCATACATAGCACCCAGGGGGACCTGAGAAGTGGGTTATTACTTTTAGGAGAGAAAGTGGATGGGCAGCCAAAACAGGATTATTAAATTATCCTAATCTACTTTTATTTACAAATGTATAATTCTTGAAGATGTTTCTGAATATAAATGAGTTTTAGTAGCAAAAGCAGCACAGTTCAAGCTTGCAGAACCAGGATAGCAGCCAAGGATTTTCTCACCACAGTCCTCTTTGACAATACTCTGCATGTCTTTCTTCCAGCAGAGCCCAGATGTTTTTTCCCTGCACAACTTGACTTGTAAAGGTCACTTTCTCTGTTTGGAAGGTTCTGTCCCAAATTCATTTCTAGTATAATTCCACTGGCCCTTTGTGTTTAGCTCCTTCCCAAATACATAGTAGCCTCCTTTCCCCTTTATTCTGTGCTCAGACATATGCTTCCAGGAGCATTCTATCTCGGGCACTCATCTTGGTGGGTATGCAATAGGATTAGAGTTACTTAGAGACCCAAAGATTTTGATGTCACCTACTGTCTATTATTTCTAAAAGGACTTTTCATACAAAGTCAGTAGCCCCTCCAGTTAGCTCAAATATCCGCTGTGTAAGCCAAGCTTGTTTCTGAATGACACTGTAATGGTGTCAGCTCCCCATTTTAAAAGATTTTATTCACATTTTCAGTATCCTTTTATATGTCTTATATTTTTGCTACTCCAGCTAAAACACATAGATCAATGTTAAGGCCCTTATTCTCCACCACCTTGCCACTTGTGTACACCTGAGCAAAGTGAGAGTAAAACTCTACTAAATCAAAATGCCTTTTGCACTCAGTTTATACAGATTTGTTTTCGGTTTGTGAATGGGTACACCAGGGGCAACTCAGTGGAGAATCATGCCGTAAATCTGTATGTATATGAGCCAGTTGTAAAGGGAATCTGTTTTGATTCCTAGTAGCCAACAACACTTTATATCAGTTGTAGAACTATTCATTGTATAAAGCCTTTAAATTTCAACAATTCAACAATTAAGTTTCTTAGATTTTAGATGTTAACTGCATTAAAGAAGGCACTATAAAACAGTATTCAGAAAGGCAATGAACTTCAAGTAACCAATAAAAAGTACTTAAATGTGAACAAGAAAACTGTGGCAGTGTTAACATGGCTAGGCCCTGGGTTAAAAAACAAATAAAACACACACACACACACACACACACACACACACACACACACACACACACACACACACACTCTAGAAATGTATACACATCCTTTAGCAAAGGCTACTGTGATGAGTTTGGGCTAGAACTAGAGAGAAGTTATTTTCCCTCACTAATGGTAGCTATTGCAAATAATCCAGATTTTAACCCAAGTCATGAATAAGAGAATTTTTAAAGATTGGGAGAGCCATGGAATACATATGGTTGTCCAGCTATTCAGCAAAGAAATTTTCTAATTTATTTGGAGATCAAAACTTACTGGCCCACTCTCTCAAAGTATCAGTACTTTCAAGTTAGGCATTATGTTTCTCATTTTTCTAGAAAAACTGTTTGATAGAGAAAGCTAATTTCAATGGAAGCAATGGCATCTGGTCAGTTAGAAAACAAACAAAAAAAGTTGAATTAATTTGTATCTGTCATAACTATAAAGGGAAGGGTAACAGCCCTCCTGTGTACAATACTGTAAAAGCTCTCCTGGCCAGAGACTCCAAAATCCTTTTACCTGTAAAGGGTTAAGAAGCTCAGGTAACCTGGCTGACACCTGACCCAAAGGACCAATAAGGGGACAAGATACTTTCAAATCTTGGTGGGGGGGAAGGCTTTTGTTTGTGCTCTTTGTTTTGGGGGGAGTTCGCTCTTGGGACTAAGAGGGACCCAGACATCAATCCATGCTCTCCAAATCTTTCTGAACAAGTCTCTCATATTTCAAACTTGTAAGTACAGCCAGGCAAGGCGTGTTAGTTTTACCTTTGTTTTCTCAACTTGTAAATGTACCTTTTGCTACGGTGTTTACCTCTGTTTGCTGTAACTTGGAACCTAAGGCTAGAGAGGGTTCCTCTGGGCTCTTTAAGTTTGATTACCCTGTAAAGTTATTTTCCATCCTGATTTTACAGAGATGATTTTTACCTTTTTCTTTAATTAAAAGCCTTCTTTTTAAGAACCTGATTGATTTTTCCTTGTTTTTAGATCCAAGGGGGTTGGATCTGGATCCACCAGGAGTTGGTGAGAGAAAGGAGGGGGGATGGTTAATTTCTCCTTGTTTTAAGATCCAAGGGGTTGGATCTGTGTTCACCAGGGAGTTGGTGGAAGAGTCTCTCAAGGCTACCCAGGAAAGGGAGTTAGCCCATTTGGGAGTGGTGGCAGCGGACCAGATCTAAGCTGGTAGTTAAGCTTAGAAGTTTTCATGCAATCCCCCACATCTGTATCCTAAAGTTCAGAGTGGGGAAGGAGCCTTGACAATATCAGTCTTTGTAGACAATGTTTCTAACAAAAAAGTCCACATGTGAGATGCCAAGAAAAGGACTTAAACAGACAAATTGGGGTTTGATCTGGAAAAGAGCACCAGCAACCTCAGTCTGTAGCACAATAAAATCAAATGTCTTTCAGAGAATATTTCAGTGTTACTTCAGACCTGTCAGAGAAGATTTTACGCATTTGTGGTGGACATGTCCAGTCATTAGAGTATTGAGATGCAATCTGTAACCAAATACCACAAATGATTGGATTTTTTTTTATGAAATGATCCTTTTGTAATACTTATGGGGCTTTCTAACAGAAACAGTCACACAAGTGGAAATGAAGAATAAATATCTCATCTACTAGTAGCTGCTCGATAGCTTCTCATGGAAAAAGGAAAATAGTCCAATCAAAGAAGAATGGTTCCAAAAAGATGGGAGGTTGTTCTTATGGAAAAAAATAATGCACCAATTACGTGCCCTGCAACATAGATGACAAATAGATATTTAGATATGTTGTTACCTTTTATTCAATATTCAAAGTACATTGACCTGCAATAAAACACCCATCATATCTGTCAAATTTTCTGAATATTAACAGTTCATAGACTTTCCTTTGTCCCAGTAGCCTGTTAAATATGTGTAATCAGAGTTTTCACTCAATTTAATACAATCACTAGAAATAATATATTATAGGTGTTGTCATGATGCTCACTCTTCACTATGTTAGCACCCTGTTAAGTAGAGAGATCTGGTGACTATAGTCCTATATATATGTTGTCTCTTTAATCAAAAAATGTATAGTTGAAATGATTATTGCTTTATTTAGTGGCAAGGATTTGTAAACCTGTTAATACTTCATAAATAAATAGTATTTTTTAAAAGGTACATAAATGGTAATGGTTAGAGAGCAACTCTACAAAGAATAATTTTGCAAGTAGGTTATTGAAAAGTGTTCTGTGTTTTATATCCTTATTTTTTTGTTTTGATTCATAACATATACGTTTGTTGTCAACAGATAGTTTAGCAAGTGTTTCCTTTAGGATTGCCAACTTTGTAATATTTAAAAACCGGACACTACAGCAGGAGTGCCAGAACCTCCCCTGTCCCACCTCTTCCTCTGAGGCCACGCCCCCCATTTGCTCCTCTTCCCCCATTGCTCACTGCTTTTTCCTTCTCTTCTCCCTTTCTTTCCCCCTCTGCTCGGGTTGGGAGGGACTCGCCTGTGGAGCTTGGGTGTAGATCTGCAGCCAGCCAATGCAGGTAGGAGGCAGCCCCGGCTGAGTAGGGGTTGGCACAGGTGATGATCCGGTGTTTCCCCGCCTGCATTAATCAGACTTTTGGTGTCCAGTCAGTAGATCTGACCAGATACTGTCAGGTCCCCTTTTCGAATGGACTTTCCTGTCAAAAACTGGCTACCTGGCCACCCTAGTTTCTTTTTCCAAAAAAAACAAAAAGTGCAATCTTTGCCTTTATAGGCCAGTCACTTTTATGCTTCTTCAATTCATTGCCCATTTCTTTGGAAAAGTCAACAGCTCTGATATGTTTTCACCAAGGCATGTTGTGATTGAACAAAACAACCCCCATTGGTGTTAGAGAATTGCTCAAATCAGGGAAGATAGATGAGTACCTGACTCTCACTCCTCTCCCCATTTTCTTTCCTCTTCTATACGCTGCAGGCAGTACTTTCAGCTGCACTAGTATGATCAAGGGCTGGTCTACACTGGGGTGTGGGGATCGATCCAAGATACGCAACTTCAGCTACGCGAATAGCGTAGCTGAAGTCGAAGTATCTTGGATCGAATTACCTGGGGTCCAGACGGCACGGGATCGATGGCCGCGGCTCCCCCGTCGACTGCGCTACCGCCGCTCGCTCTGGTGGTCTTAACGAGACGCGATATATCGATCCCGGATAAATCAATTGCTACCCGCCGATACGGCGGGTAGTGAAGATGTACCCTGAGACCCGGTCAGATCCAGTTCTAGTGATGAAATCAGGAGTCAGGCATAGAAGCCAGTCAGTAGACACTATGGCCAAAGTTTTCAAAAGTTCTTACTAATATTTGGTACATAATTTGAGAAAAACAGGACTTGATTTTCCAAGCACCCCAAACTCCAGCTGAAGTAAATGAGAATTGTGAGAACTCAGCACCTCTGAAAATCAGGCTCTGTGCCTCAGAATGAGCACCCAAATTTAGTGGGCTCCTACAAAAATTTTGGTGACCACATTTGGTGTGGTGAGGGCAGAATGTTAAGAATATACCTAGTCTTTGGAATAAAAGGTTACTTACATGTCTTTTCCAGTGCTGTTATTAACCATGAGATTCTACTTGTGCCCTTTCTTAGTAGTACGCTTCTGTTTACAATGATTGTCACCAAAAGTGGTGGTTCTATTTTTTCACAGTGCTTGCTGCAATATAACCCATCTTAACTGGCAGCAAGACATTTTCTCGTATGTCATATTTTGGATAATTTTTCAGGTATTCCAGTTCTAACATATATTTTCCAATGCTTCATTAACAGCGAGGAGAGAGGATTTTTGCAGAAGAGGGAGATCTTGTAGGATTATGCCTGCTTCCTGACTAAAATTTTATTGTTTGGCAATGTAGCGGATGGCCATGAGTGGAAGCATCCAAAATACCATGCCCAGGCATTAAATGTGTTCATAGAAGGCAGGATTCCCATTTTAGAATATTCAAATATCTTCTACTTTTGTGTTAACAATTAGGGAGATATGCCATCGTTAATCCTTCTTTTAGTAGGATTAACTGGGGAGGCGGCACTTTCCTCAGCTGCAAAAGGAGATCCTTTCATGGTTTTGAAACTTTGTTTTATTGCATTCAGGATAACAAAATAAAATGGGAGAGTTATATGGGAAACAAAAACACTGAATGTCATATCAGATAACAGAAGTACAAAGAAAACAATTAATATTTAACATAGTAATTAACAATTCTGAATAATAAACTTTCCTTCTTTATAAATCTAAATACCACATATTACTGAAATCTTGATGAAAATATTGATTGCATAGAACTTGGTTTTCTGTGGAATCTACATTGGTAGTTGGCTGATTTAATCATTTAGTAATCTCCCAAGATGTTTTATTTGTGTCATGTAGTTTTATGAAAGTATTTTTTGGTTGGTGTTGGTCCAATATGTTCTTTTTGGCAGATTAAAATAGGTTCAGATTTCACATTGCCCCATTTGTAATGTGATCTTTGTTGGTACACTCAGTAGATTAAAGATTAGTTACCGCGGGAGTACAAATATCACCCAATTTATTACATTCTTTAGAGGATCAGCAACGGGGAAAATTAATTACTGTCTTTTTGGATGGGTGTCTAAGGACACACAAAAGTTATAGGGTGAATTCCTGTGTCCCACTCTGAGTTTTGGGGCTCTAGTACCACACAAAACAGTGTTAAACACAAATTCAAGGACTGTTGAGAATTCCGCTTCTGTAGATATGGTAGAGTCACAAAGTGACTTCTATAACTCACAGCTTCCAGCCCAAAGGGTGAGCCTAGAGGAAAGGATGTGGCTGGAGAAGCCCTTGTTTCTGGCCATAGCTGCCTGCTGGAATGGCTACTTCAAGGTGTAATTAGCCATTATGGGACTAACCTTCAGCCAAGTGTAAAGGTAGCTAAAAGTCAACTTGCACTCTCCCCTCCTGAGCTGCACCAGGCATGCACAGACTGAAATTAAGGATTTGACCTATGGTACTGAAGGCTTCTAAGTCTTTTTAGAGTGTTTAAGCGTAGCTTGTTTTTCAGTAAGACACTGCAGGATGTCATCTATGACAAGAGCAGTTTTATGTTCTTCATGATGGATGACTGAATCTCTGGAGATTCTCTGACAGTTCTTACAAGTAGTTTAGTGGATAGAGTAAACAAAAGAGATGACAAAAGGATATCCTCGCTTTGTTCCACACTTTAAGGAGAAGCTCTATGACTGGGAACCAGTCAAATAGAGGCTACTCATCTGTAGTTTGAGTGAGAGAGAACACCAAAAATAATTATTCCAAAAGGAAATGTTTGGTTAAAATTATTGTTTATTATTATTTTGTTGTAAAATTAAAATTGACTATACTTACAACTCACTTCCTCATATACCCCATTATTAAAAGATATATTGTTATTGATACTGCAAATGTTAAATACATGAATGTAATGCTTTAGACCTCTTCTGCCTTGATTTTGTATGTCTTAAATCATGCAAACTTTTACTGATTATGGGAGGAAGGGAGCTGGCAAGGGTGGAATGACATGCCGGTATTTCAAAATGCTAAACAGTGATAGTGTCTCATTGGGCAGAGTCTTCAAATGTTTGGTCTTGAGATACCATACACAGAATATACTTGAGATACAAAATTCACACACATACCCCAAAAGACCCTGTGTGGACCCTAAAGCAGGGTTGACTAGACTAGCTGCTGGACTAGAATCCTTGTGGAGAATTAGAGAACAGTTTGATGGAAGTTATAAATGGCTGTCTGAAATTTACATTTCTCCAGTAATTCATGTAGTCCCAAAGAGCCCTCTCAAGCACCTCTGTCTCTGTGTCTAGTGAGGCAGGCGTGTTTCATTTGTTTAATATGACAAATGATATTTAACATTTGCCAAATATTATGATTTATGCTATCCCTGGGATAAAACTAGATTGGTCAGTGGGCATTAGTTATAGTAGGGCTAGAGAGAAAGCTGGTTTGTTAATACTCATGCCAGTATCTAATTGTCTGAATTAATTAACAATAAAGATGGCATGATCAACAGTCTTCTGGATTTTTATCTTTTTTTCAGGAGTACCATTATACTGGCTTCCAAAGAGGAACTGGGGAGTTTCCCTTGTTCAAGAGAGTGAGGAACTTTTTGATCATTTGAGGCATTAGAGACTCCTGAAAAGACTTGCACAATTTGCTGCTAAAGCCATCCCAGCTTGGTGATTTGCCATTTGAAATGTATCATATGGCACTTGGAACTTCATCGCTTGATCTCTGTTTTGCAGATTGTGCCTTTTAGTTCTTGGTACTCTGGAAAGTTTAGGCTCTTTAGAAAATAGTGTGGCATACCCTTTACCTTGCTCAAGTTCTACTCAGACACAATGGAGAGGAGATGGCACTGGGAGCTGACTGTGGCGCCCTGGCGTAAGTTAGAGCTGCAAGAGAGCAGCAATAACTTATTCCACTGGCTGGATATAGCGAAGTTCTGTGCTGCCATAACCTCTCCCCTCCTTCCCTTTTCATCAGTGGTCAGGGAGAGGCTGCCGTGTCAGATGAAAGAACCACCTCTATTAGCTTTCTGCCAATGATGAGTTCTCTACAGGCTAACTACAGATGTTGAAAAGTACAAAATGCCTTTAGGGGACTGGAAGAACTGTGTTGGGTGCTGCCTCCCTATCCTTCCCTCTGGGTGGTGGCAATCAACTCTGGTTCTACCTGCTATCTTCCTGGTCCATCTGGGAACTGACCGCTCAGAAGTCAGGTAAGTATTTAACAAATCTTTATTAAGGATGCGAGGTGACAGACACCAGAGCTCTGCTGACCAGGCAGAGTCATGGTGGGGTAACCTGACCAGCAGAAAGCTCCAAAGAACTGGCAACAGTAGTGTGTGTGTGTGTGTGTGTGTGTGTGTGTGTGTATACAGGCAACTGACAAATCAATACAGAGTCACACAAAATGTTGTTAAGTAAGCTGATCAACCAATCAAAAACTGTTGTTTAGTACACGGGTACCTTTCACATGAATCATAACTATAAGCAAGATTCTGAGGGCTGTGAACGTCAGGACAGAAGTCCCTTCTGCTCATGTGCAGACCCACAAAGATCACACAGCAGACACCTTAATTGACATCCCTAAGCTGCACTCACTCTGCTGGCCATATATTGTTAGCGCAGCCTACAATCTATATGTACTTGCATACTGGGAGTTTGAGCGTATTGTTGTTGGTCATAGAAATTTAAAAAGTAGGCTGGCTTTTACCTGCATTTCTAAAATAGTTGTTGGTCATATGAGAGGAGCTTGTGCCCTAACCATGTGCCCTAACATTGTCAAACTGCAGTTAAATTTATTTGCTTTATTTTTTTTGTTTCTTGGGAAAGAAACTAAAATCTCCTCAACAATAAGTGATTGTCCATGCTTCCCAAGATCATTTGCCCTATTAAAAGGTCTATTTTGAAGACAGATCCTGAGACCTCATCTATGCAAGTAGACTCCTGAACTGAGCCTGCCCAAATGGAATCAGTTGCAGGATCTGGTCCTTGATTTGAATGGTCATTCCTCTGATGTTTGCCTTTTATCCCTCTGGGAAGACTACCCCAGTGTCATTCATTTCGAAATACTCATGTATGTTGGTTGTTAAACTGAACAAACACTTCCTTCTTTCAAGAGATAGGAGGAAAAACTGCTTCTGGGTATTTGATCTTAAATGCCATGCTTTGAGTCAGGTGTATATGGGTGCATGTTCTGAGATAATTCATAGAATCACAACCATTTAGCAATCTTGGTCACGTGTAAGGTTCAATAGTTAGGAATATCGGTACTGTAAGAAAGAAAAATGTATGGAAAATTATTGGGAAGGTTGAATGCATACAAAGGTATTTGTACATGCCCCACTTGCCTCCCCTCTTACTTAGTAAATCATCTACAGATTATCTATAATGCTCAGACAGGACAATCAAATGCTGCAAGGTCATCATAAAATTATTACAGGAGATGTTCATTATTAATTTATAATAATTTAAACTAACAACATATCATAAAACTAATAGGAAAAATAATTATCTGAAGACCTTTGATTTAGAACAGGGATCGGCAATCTTTGGCACGCGACCCACCAGGGTGCTTACCCTGGTGGGCTGGGCCAGTTTGTTTACCTGCTGCGTCCGCAGGTTCGGCCGATCGCGGCTCCCACTGGCCTCGGTTCGCCGCTCCAGGCCAATGGGGGCTGTGGGAAGTAGTAGCCAGCACATCCCTCGTCCTGCGCTGCTTCCCACAGACCCCATTGACCTGGAGCGGTGAACCGCAGCCTGTGGGAGCCGCGATCAGCCAAACCTGCAGACACGGCAGGTTAACAAACCGGCCCAGCCTGCCAGGTGCTTACCCTGGTGGGCTGCATGCAGAGGTTACCGATTCCTGATTTAGAAAATAGTATTGGTCTTTTAACGACATACTAGCATTAGCTTAACATACACAAAAAATGTGTCTTAAGACTAAAGTTCTCTCCATTTCAATCTTTACAAATTTCCGAACTTCTTTAGGGTTTTAAATATAAAGATATGTATTTTTTTTAAAAGTTCCTCATGATTTTTGGGCATAAGGTAACATGGATTGAATGTAGTTCTCTGCCACATGAAAAGGGGAGAAAAATCTTTGAAAAATGACATTTCCTCTTGAGGTCCAATTCTATCCTCCTTACTCACACTGAGTATTACCTTCATTTATAGCCCTTTGGGTGAGAGTCTCACCCTCTTTCTAGTCCCTGAATACTGGGTAGAAGGGCCAGAGTGGTGGGCTAAACAGGCTCTAAAAGCCATGAGAAGATTACTGCAGCATAGGAACAGAGACAGCCACAGCCTTCTGAGAAACCTCAAAGCAAGCTCCAAACACAGGATGTGTGCCAGAGATGGGTCTTGCAGCCCCAGTCTGTCTAAGTTATGTTGTGGGCCACACTGATTGTTGAAATAGCCCAGATCTGGGCTAGCACAAAGCTGGATTATAACTAGTTTAGCTCCCTCTCCTTCTGGGCTATGAGTTCTGTGCTGTTCTTCTTAGATGTGCATTACATAATCTCACCAATTGATTTAAGTGGAAACTGCTCCTGAAGTAAGATGCTGCTACATGTGAGTAACTATGGCAAAATCTGGGTTCAAGTAAATCATTGTAACTTATAAAATGTATTGCCTGTCTTGGAAGATGCTTTTCCAGACGCTAATCCTTCCTCCCCATACTTCCAGTGCGTTCACTCTACAAACCCAATCTGACCCACCTTTCAGGCCACTTAAATTCATGCTGAGCTGATCTTACAAATAATTGAGTTTGATCTGTTTACCATGAATTCTAAATAACAAGCAGCACATCCTATGTAGTCACATTTTATATATATCTATTTAACAGCAGCAATGTCCATCTCTTTTGGAGCCTTTTTTACATTATAATCAAATAATAAGCAGGCATTATGTTAAAGGATGTGTTATATGGGGTACAATAGAATTATTTAAATCCAATTAAAATACATGGGTCATAGATTTAGTAAACTACATGTACTCTTGTTTGGTCTTCATAAATTAGCAAGTTGTAATATGTTTAACATTTTACATTTACTCCTATATATTATCTTAATTGTGAATACAAATTATCCTTGATCATAAAATATTAAATATGTTAACATTCAATGTTATTTTAATAAAACGAATAATGCATAATACCAACAATACAGTTTAAAACCTTTTCAATAATTGAGTAGCACTTTGCCTAGAGAGAACCACTTGCAGCAGTTGTTTACTTTTAGTAAAGTAAGTAGAATGAAAATTCCAAGCATCATGTTGATAAATGTATTGTAAAACCTGCTGATCCTGTTGCATGTGTGTGGTTAGAACATCTAGACACTGACATTCCCCTAACATTATTTATAGCTGCAACAAAAACCAAATGATAAGTGCACAGAATGTTAAGTGTTTAAGACTGCAGTTTAAAATGAGATCTATGTACTCAGAAGAGCAATATCCTTTAGGGGGTTCATAGCAGGAGAACTATAGTACCTCTGGAGAACAAATCCAAGAACAAAAAAGGCATAGAAACAAAGCAGTAATTCATCTTTTCATTTGAAAACCAAAAGGTAGAACTCGGTTCAAAGGGTTGTATTTTCAACCTTGTCAGTTTTCCTTTTCATTTTTTTTACCCTTGCTTTGATTAGAAATAATAATAAAACAATTAGTGAAAAAATGCAAGATAGTTCATCTGTAGCAATGTCCTTGTATGTACAATTAAACCTTTGTGTATGAACACATAACAATGAACAAATTAGCAAAGTATAGGGAAACAATTCAACTTAGAGACGTTTTGATCTTCCTTGAGTAATGTTTCCAGTAGAGCTGAAAGAACAACTGTTGAAATAATATGTATTGGGCTTTCTTAAATTTGAAATGGCCTATGAAACATCGAAGACAATGTAGTTAGTAAAACATACAAAAGTTATGGACCGAAGAAATCGTTTGTATTTTAAGGAAATTCCATTAGTTTGGTTTTTCTTATATGTATATATATGTTTAAAGAAAAAGAAGCCCTTCAAATCAAGCAATTTTGTTTTTTTAATGGTTCAACACTGCTGATTCCACCGCAGATGGCAGTCTCAAATCCCTTCTGCTCCACTGTTTTGCCTGCTAGCATGTAGCACATCATCATAAGCTGTATGTTACTGGTGGGTATGATTTTAATTCTTTTCCAGCTGAGAGGATTTTCAGTGATACTAGATTTGGGGGATAAAGGGCTGTTGATTGTGTGATTTTTGAATCTCTGTACATATGAGATCAGGTACTCCAGACCTGCTACTTGCCATCATCCAGCTGGGTTCACTACTCCACCTTTCTCAGGAAAGGTAAGAGGAAGAAACACAGATGCTGGATAGAGAGGGTTGTTGGTAAAGGGCCAAATGGCTTGTTTTGAGTGTTTTACCTTTCTCTGGCTTCACTAGAGCAGGGATCAACAATCTTCTTTTTGATTGTCTAAGCTTCTAATTGTATCCCTATTTCATTGTAGGGATATTTTCAAGTTTCCTTTTGCGTTTCTTTTTCAAATTGCAATCAGATTGGGGTTAATTGGGTTATTTTATTACAAACTTCAAGCAAGGGGAAGGATCTGTGTTATAAAATTGTGGGATGAGATATTTGGATGTCATTGAGAATTGATTTAGGACACCTTTCCATTTCAGCCTGATTCTTTCCAAACGGAAAGTGTTAAATATTCAAAACTATGATGACTGCGTGGGTTTGAAACTATAAAACGTTTGCCCTGCTGAAATTGAAATATATGACTCAAACTATTCAGAAGAACAAATTAGTCCAATATGGACAATCTAGCGGAACATAATAAGTAAACTTTTGAAGCATGTGTTCATAGGCCCTTGTTGGTTAAAATAAACGGAGTATATGATCCCATTGAAGTCAATGGAAGAACTTCAATGAGAAGCTTTAGACCAGGCCATCAGTTCATATTTCTATGTACACTCTGGTTGTCTTCTTCTACTCTGGAGCAATTTAAATATAAAACTTACTGTGGATCATCTGTTTTATGATTAATAAATTTAATAGTGTTATCAGATCTATTTATCAATCTTAATTTTTTCCCCACTGTGATCATTTTTGGATAGTCCTGACTAAGTTGTGATCAGAATTTTGTAAGGTAGTATATCAGTTTAATAAGTGTTAGGGCTGTCAAGTGATTAAAAAAATTAATCACAATTAATTGCACAAATAATCAATAGAATACCACTTATTTCAATATTTTTGGATCTTTTTACACTTTGAAATATATTGATTTCAATTACAACATAGAATACAAAGTGTACAGTGCTCACTTTATACAGTATTTATTTTTGATTACAAGTATTTGCAGTGTAAAAAAACAAAAGAAACAGTATTTTTCAATTCACCTCATACAAGTACTGTAGTGCAATCTCTTTGTTCTGAAAGTGCAACTGACAAATGTAGATTTTTTTTTGTTATAAAACTGCGCTCAAAAACAAAACAGTGTAAAACTTCAGAGCCTACAAGTCCACTCAATCCTACTTCTTGTTCAGCCAATCGTTAAGATAAACGAATTTGTTTACATTTGCAGGAGATAATGCTGCCCTCTTCTTATTTACAGTGTCACCAGAAAAAGAGAACAGGCATTTGCATGACACTTTTGAAGCTGGCATACAAGGTATTTACGTGCCAGATATGCTAAAAATTTGTATGCCCCTTCATGCTTTGGCCACCATTCCAGAGGATATACTTCCATGCTGATGATGCTCGTTAAAAAAATGTGTTAATTAAATTTCTGACTGAACTCCTTGAGGGAGAATTGTATGTCCCCTGCCCTGTTTTACCCACATTCTGCCATATATTTCATGTTATCGCAGTCTCGGATGATGACCCTGGACATGTTGTTCATTTTAAGAACACTTTCACTGCAGATTTCACAAAACGCAAAGAAGGTACCAATGTGAGATTTCTAAAGATACCTACAGCACTGGACCCAAGGTTTAAGAATCTGAAGTGCCTTCCTTTATCTGAGAGGGACGAGGTATGGAGCATGCTTTCAGAAGTCTTAAAAGAGCAACACTCCGATGTGGAAACTGCAGAACCCGAACCACCAAAAAAGAAAATCAAACTTCTGCTGATGGCATCTGACTCACATAATGAAAATGAACATGCGTCGGTCCTCGCTGCTTTGAATTGTTATCGACCATTAGCAGTAATCAGCTTCGACACATGTCCCTTGGCATGGTGGTTGAAGCATGAAGGGACATATGAATCATATTTCTGTCCACTTCCACTGAAAAATGCCATAAAGATTTCTGAGAAAGAAATCACATGTTCTGAGGAGTTCTGTCAAAGCAGCCTCCCAAGTGTGCATTTTAACAAACTGGAGATCCCCAACAACATTGCAGGGGCCACAGAACTCAGTTGCTCGAAGAGACTATAATTTTCTGTGACACTGTGAGGATAGGATCTTGAAGAGGACCAAAATTACCTTATCATTGTTAGGCTTTATTGTTGCCCATGCAGTGACAGGAGTAAGATAAGCTCAGAAATAAAATATACCCCTTGTTATTTTGTGTAAAGCAGAGAAAAATATTAAGCTCTAAAAACAAGAAGAAGGAAATATAAATAACCTTATATTAGAGCTGGGACCAATCAGTAAATTATAATCTGAAGCCATGTTTTGGATTCACGCAAGTACACACAGTATGATGGGTGTTCAGAGCTGAGGGTTGGGGTTCAGTCCATTCTAGGGATAAGGGCCAGCTGTGAAAATATCACCCATATTCAGATTTACAATATGAATTTTCCTGCCCTCAAACTCTGCAAAGATTTAGAGGTGTTTGGATCCAAATGGAAAACTAGTGATCCTATTATTTTATTGCACACACTTATTTATCTGCAGCAATATTGTGACTGTGCAGTGAGCTGGTCTGATTAAGTAGAGTTTGGGAATCAATATGAACTGCACATATACTTTTCAGCCAAATTGTTCAACCATTACTAGGGTGTGTTTTTTGGTGGTGGTGGTTTGTTTTGGTTGGTTGGTTGGTTTTAAACCTGTGTCCTGCCTTGCATGTCTTAAATTCCATTGTACACTAACTCCTAGACACCCTGCTTAATGCAAAGCTGGCAAAAAAGATGGCAGTCTATATATTCACATTCTTATTTGATGACTAAGATGGAAGGACAATTCTCCAGATGTGGGTGAATTTTTCCATTAGCTGGCAGCTCTGAAAAATCTGGGGGACAGAATTTGGTTTTGTTGGATCCATATTTTGTTTGACCTGAAATGGATTTTTCTGGGAAGCGGCAAAGGACAAGGCAGCCTCCCTTTTAACCTTTAGCCCTTGACGAAGGCACTCATGCATGATGTGGAAAATCCAGTGTCATTGCCCACCTCTGCCTGATGTGGAGAACAGGTTTGAACTTGCAAGAGAGTGCTCTAGCCACTGGGCTATAGGGAAAGTCTCCTTTCCTCCTGTTGAAGCTGTTCCACTGTGTACAAATAATTAAATGGTCATTGGAGCAGGGACTTGAGTCTCTCATATCCTGTGTGAGTGCCCTAACCACCAGGCTGTAAATTCATTCTCAGTCTCTTGCCCTGGCACAATTCACTGTAATTCATAATGACTCTTCATAATCATTCATAACTGCAACGAATAGGGCCAGGGAAAGAGACTGACTATAAATTTATACTAAAATTTCACCCAGCTCTGCGATGAACTAATAACAGATACATGGATCATTGGTCAGGCCCCTTATCACTATAAGTTGGTTTGATAATTGTAATTTATGGACAGGTTGTGAACCCTTGACCCTCATTGGTGGGCAGCTGCTCACACTAGTGGTCCACAACTCATTAGTCTTAGGCTTGATCCAGCTCCCACTGAAGTCAATGGGCTTTGGATCAGGCCCATGCCATGAAAGGGGCTCACAGTCTAGGCCAGAGGTGGGCAAACCTTTTGGCCCGAGGGCCACATTGGGGTCGTGCAACTGTATGGAGGGCTGCGTAGGGAAGGCTGTGCCTCCCCAAACAGCCTAGCCCCTGCCCCCTATCCACTCTCTCCCACTTCCCACCCCCTGACTGCCCCCCTCAGAACCTCCAACCCATCCAACCCCCCTGCTCCTTGTCCCCTGATTGCCCCCTCCCGGGATCCCACCCCCTTATCCAACCCCCCTGCTTCCTGTCCCCTGACTGTCCCGACCCCTATCCACATCCCCG
>NW_020664399.1:4418215-4429591 GCF_002925995.2 Terrapene triunguis | reverse complement strand
CTGTAAAGTTGCATTAAAACAGTCCCTTTTTGTCTACTTGTTTTGTTTTGTTTTTAAGCTGGGGCTTTTTAAAGTGAGTATAAAAAGAGCATCACAACTGAGCTTATTTGAATACAGGATGTATCATTGCAATAAAGGCAAAGAACGCATATGTCTGTATACTGTAGATGTGAGGAACACTAACAAGGAGTCTGTATGTTTGAACTCTACCTCTTTGTTATGTGTTAAAAATTTAGTGAAAAATCTTGCACTGCACACGTACAACATATGACTTTCATCTCATTACTTCTAAACCAGTTTTCTTTAAATATGTCAGTGTCATTTTTCCTCATTAAGGCATCCCTGGCAGGTCTGATATCTTAAAAATGAAGTGATTTTGAGACACTAAAGTTAATTAAAATCTGATTTTTCTTAAAGCACAAAACCCACATTTTTTCCATTCTTGCATAATTTATAAACAGCTAAACAGAATTTTACCAATCTTTCCAAAAATATTTCCCTTTGGGCTGAGAACAAGCATAAGAAATTTCAGCCAAAAGTATGTTTTTTTTGTTTTGGTTTGGTTTTTCCAAAAGCACTTGAATGGGGGCTTTTTCCAAATTGTCTTCTCAATCATAACTACATTTACTCTGACAATATAAGCTCTGATTTTGGCAAAATGAAAAAATAAATCTCAAAGATTGCAGTTCAAATGTGACTTTGAGATTTTTGCATATCTCTACTTTATCAGCAGCTACATTAGAACTAAAGACACTCTGAAAGTTTAAATGTGATGTGGACTGAATGACAAATGAGCTATTTGTAGTGTTAACTAAATTAGAACAGATCCTGCAACTGTCACTAAGCAGTAGTCAAATAGGTACAAGAAACACGTACAATGCCTTTTTTTTCCAGAATGTTGTTAGAGTTGGTTTTCGTCACTTATCCCAATAGATTACAGGTAAACTGACCATTTGAAACTCTTGCCCTTTTAAAAATAGGTGTAAACTATCTAATGGTTTTATGCGTTTTTGTTAGTATTTGCTTAACAGCTATGCTTAAGGATTTAAAATAAAAAAAACCACAGAGCTATAGCACAAATGACACTAAATAATACTTAACACATATATAGATGAAAAGCACTATTATATCTCACACCAATCTGAACACCACTGCTCTATTGCTAGTGATGAGAAGAAACTCTCAGAAGCCTGAGGAAGAGGTAATGCTGCGGAAATGCGCACAACAATGTCATTTGCTATGCCAGTCAGCAGACTGTAGCATGTAATCTGCTTTTACCAGTTCACCTCAGCTGACTGCTGTGGAGGGGATGTTCCCTTGTCTTTGTCTCACTCCTCTCTGCTTCAATAAGTTTTCTATTGCCTTTGTTGGTCCTAGAGAATTTAATAGAGACTTATAACCTTTTTATTTATTTTTCAAACCAAACTACAGAATTATATTGCTTGGACATCATTCTCTAAATAATTAGCATAACATAAAATATTATATTCACTTGGTTGTTTGGGTAATTTCCAGAGAATCCTATTGGTTTCATCCTTATAAAATTCTATAGGAGTTTTCCACATGAATTAAAACTATATAGTGGTGAGGTTGATTCCTGGTTCCTTCTTGCCATGCCTTGTGAGCATTCACAAGGCGAAGCACAATCCATGCCAAAGATCCTATTCAGCTAACTTATGCATGGCAATGTTGGATCTAATAAGCTTTAGGGTTCATCCATCAGATAAATCAGTAAGTACATAGAAAGTATAGATTTATGGCTTTGTACTTTAGTTTAATTCAATGCTTGATATACAGTACAGCTTCAATTATCTGAATGTCATGGGGGACAGTGAATAAGTGTGGATAACTAAGGTAATTTTTTCTGTGATTAATAGGCATCAGGGCACATGATCCTGCTTTGGATACCCACCTTTCCAATAATTAGGATCAGATAATTGTTTCTACTGCATATGTAAGTAATGTGTAAGTAACACATATTCCAGGATGTGTATTCACATCATCAGCATTAGTGATAAACATGCTGGGTGAAATCCTGGCCTAACTGAAGTCAGTGGCACAACTCCCATTGATTTCAAGTGGGCCAACATTTCTCCATTCAGTTCTCTGTCTTCCAGCCAACCTTCCAGCAACACCGATTACACATTTTAAAAACAAAACAAACAAACAAAAACCAAAAAAACCCAAAAACAAACAAAAAAACCACCACACACTTTTCTCAGTTTTTGCCAAGCATTTGGGTTGCATTTATTTTTTTTAATGTTGCTTTGCCCAAAGAGCTGCAGTAGAGAGTCTAAATTATTTTTCTTTTTCAAAGTGGTGAATTAGTGCATATAAAAGAAATTCCCTCTTCACCCAAACCTCTTGCAAACACTTTTTTTCATATGAAAGGGTTTGGTTCATTTTGGTTCCCTGTTACTCTTCACTGTTTCTGGAGCCAAAAGAGGAAATCTGCTTTCACTATTTCTACTCCAACTTGAAGAAGGCAGTTCCAGAATTCTCAGAAGGAATCCCTAATCTAATGAGATTTCTAAACTGATTTTACAGGGTGGCCCAAAAGGTTGGGATTAGTTACTCATGATGAGTATCCAAACTTCTGAGTATTCATTTGAAGCAAACTTGAAACTCAAAGTCAAGCTCTGGAAGTGTAAACCCAGACAAATAAAAAATAAAGGAAAGCTCTCACTTGGAAAATGAAACTGGCAAGTTTTACGAATTTCTATTAATCACAAACAGAGCCTCACTTCTGCTAAATCAATCCCTCTGCTACAAATTTCAGGCTCAATGCTATTGACTGTAATCAGTCTTCAGCTGTTCAGGTCAGATGAACCATTATAAATGTTTGAATTATGACCTCTTCTCCGTTAATGCCTGATGATGACCAACCCAACCCCACTTTGGTCTTGGGACTTTACCAGAAAGAAAACATACAAATGCAAAGATGAATTAAATTGAAATGTGTAGCAAGCTTTGTTCTTGCACAGTTAATTAGATTACACGGCACTAGAAAAGTAATAAGGGCACTTTTGTGAACAGCCTAAACATATATTGTATTATCATTTTTCTTGGCCATCATGCTTGGATTGCCTGGAGAAAATTCATTGTTAGTAAGTTGCAAGTGAATTTTAGTTTTCAAAAACTCTTCATTTTAGAATACAGAATTAGATAAATCTAATTAAAATACACTACAGCATATGTATGTCTTCACTGGAAATAGATAAACAAAGAGTAAGATCTTTTCATTCCATTTTGGTTTCCTTCAGTGGATCCTCTCCCACTCATCCTTCCTCTGGTAGTTAGTTTTTCTTTTTCCTTTACAGCACACAAGTAATACTAAATTTAGGCTAAAGACTGCTAAATAAAGGCCTCATTTTTCTTTCTCTTGTAAGAGGAATTATGCTGTATATCTGTAAGGCAAGCATGAAGTTAGCTAAACAAGAAATATGTGAGGATATTCTCTCTCATTTTTATGTTAATTTAATCGTCCTCTTGAATCTGATGAAGAGACAACCTCATGTGATGACATTGACTTTCCAAATTTTTTGTCTGGAAGACAGTAAATTTTCAGGACCTTTAGCTTTAATTGCTTTGATCTAAAAACAAACCTTGACTAATTGTTCATGCTGAAATGCCACAAGATTAATTTAGCAAACATATGAAAACAGATGCAGGAAGAAAATAAAAGTTACACCACCCATTAGTGAGAAATACAAACTTTAATGATTATATAATTTTAATGAACAGTGTGTGCAAGGCTAAGTATGGCTTTTGAAAGCCTCCCACTGATTATTGTCATTGTATCTGGCAGAATGCAAGATTCTCACAGTGTGATGCCCTATTAGTTTAATAAATGTCAAGGATACAAATAAGAATTGTTCATAAGGTAGTGAATCCGAATGTTTCCCCCTTCAATTTGATTTCAGTAATTACCAGCCTTGTGTATTATTTGTTTCCTCAAAACATGACATATAGATGAAGAAGAATGAGCAGATGTTGTTTTCCATTGTCTTTTTCTGAGTTCACATTTGTTTTATTATAACTGGACTGTATGTAGGTATATGCGGAACTGTGCTTTTTAGATATGTGCATACATATATAACGTGTATATATACAAAGTTTTTCTTAGTTAGATGTTAATGTAAGCCATAGGCATATGTAAACTCCATCAATAATTGTATGCAAGTGAGAAGATCCATCTCTAAATCTATATTTGTATATGTAGATCAACTGTTGCCTTTTTCTCTAATTAAATTTGTAGATTTTCTTTCTAAATTATCCTCCTCCAAGTCCACCTCAGATAAAACAAATGACATATTCTTCAAAAGAACTAGCAGTGGAAAATGCAGGCCGTCAGGCATTTCTCACAGAAGTCTGTGCATTTTGATTACCCTATTGAGATCGGGGGGGGGGGGGGGGGATACATATCTCACATTCAAACTTATTCCACAAAAGGGTCAATGCTTAAAGGAGAGGCACCACTTCCATTCTTCAGTTAACCTGTCTTTAAATTGCAATCCCATAATCTACTCTTCCGAGCAACTAATGACATTTGTTGTAATTACAGAAGTTTTCTGAGCATAGTAAAAGTTTATTCAGTGGAGTAAGTGGAAGGATGTTCATGGCATATCTCTTGCAGAATGACCTCACTGCACATTAAGTAGACGGGGTCATTGTCTGGCTTGTTGGAAAAGGTGTGTGCCCCCTTTCAGGGCTAGAGAGCCAGGGAGTGACTTTTGACTGCAGTGGCAGACCAGGGCAGCATGGGACACTAATCCATCACGACCCCAGGTGACCGGAAGAGAGAGAGGACTATATAGGTTCATGCTGGTGCAGGAAAAGCCCTCTTGTATCTGGACCAAGTGGAGCAGCACCCACCCTTCCACGAATTGAAGTGGTGAAATACCAGGTTTTGTGAGGACCTGCTCTGGGCATTATGCTAGTCGCTCCTTTCTCGGGGGCTGGGAAGGAATTTTTCCCTCACCACCAAATTGGCCAAGGTGAAAGTGATTTGTTGTTGTTTTGTTGCTTTTCCCAAAGCAGTTTTTTTTGGGGAGGGGGCTTAGTTGGGGAAACATGAAATGGGAATTAGTCTATGATTTTGCAACTCATTATGGAAACTTGGGGCAGATTCCAGTGCAGTTGCTCCATACAGAAGGGATACAGTGATCAGATAAAATGGATTGGTAAAGGATTTAAAGGAAGCATTTTTAAAAGAGCGGAAACAGGGGCTTGGGGGCTCCTATGACTGGTATGGCAGGAAGCCAACACCTCCTCTTCTTTATATCCCCCCTTTAACCTTCATTCAAGGGGGATGGTGAGGTCCCAGCAGCGGGTTGGCTGTGGACCAGGATGGGTAAAGATGAGGGATGATGGAAGCCCCCCAGCTACATACTGAAATGGTTAGAGAATTACCTTTACTGTATACCAGGGGTCGGCAACGTTTGGCACGCGGCTCGCCAGGGTAAGCACCCTAGCGGGCCGGGCCAGTTTATTTACCTGCTGACGCGGCAGGTTCGGCCGATCGCAGCCCCCACTGGCCGCGGTTCACCATCCCGGGCCAATGGGGGCGGCAGGAAGCCGCGGCCAGCACATCCCTCGCCCGCGTGGCTTCCCGCCGCCCCCATTGGCCCGGGATTTCTTCGGAAGATGTTCTTGAAGGTTCTTTCTGACAGTGAATTAAGAATACTCAAAAGACAAGATTTGTGTCGGGGTGTCACCTTTCTATCTCTGATCCAGAGATGGCTGCAGTGGTTTGAATAAGATAAGAAGAGAAGTGGATCTTTTCACAAAGCTCAAATTGAACCATATCCAGACTCTCCAGCAGGTTAAAAATGTTTGGATGAGGCTTTTAATTTGTGTGTGTGAGTCTCTAGAACCTGATCCGATGACAACTGAAGTCAATGGGAGCCTAGGAGCTTGGAAGTGGATATGCTAAAGACTAAAGGAAGTCTTATCTCATAGTATTTCTTGCTCAAGCAGATGCAAAAAATATTGGAAATATCACAAGAGATTGTGTTCTCATGAGATTTCCAGATACAAAACTGATCCTCTCTTGTGCATAAAATTATTCGTGTGAATAAGGGTTGGCAGGATCAGGCCTCAATATTACAGAATCAAGCAGCTGGTATCAAAGGAAAGCAGCCAGACTTTTGAATGCTTTCCAAAACTAAAGTGAACCTAACTTTCTTTGATATTTATCCACGATACATCTGACTTCAGGATTAATCTGACATACATCAATAAGGGAAAAATAAATGTCACTTTGAAATATTATCAGTTTGTTTAAACATGATTGTAATGAGGTTCACTTACCACTTTGCCACCTCCTGCTGGCCATCCTGGGGATTAGCTCTGTTCGCTAATACACCCTTCTCTGGTGGTGCCTCACGGCTGTCACTTTTGTTCCCGGACCTGCACCTTTCCAAGGCCCGTGGCGTCCTCTTCAGCGACACAGCCCTCCAGCCATGCCACACACTGTGCTCCCCCCTTCCAGGAGTGGAACTGCAGTCCACTGTTCAGCCACTTCCCTTAGTGGCTACTGCAGCAAATTTTCTGGCCACTTCCTCATGGCCCCAGCATCCTTTTTGCCCTTGCCTCAGGGCCTCAGCCTGCAAACCCCAGCAGCCAGCCAGCCAGGAGGTGTCTCTCACTCCCCTGGTGACTGCTCACAGCACTGCTCTGTCCAGGATGCAGGCAGTTCTCTCAGCCATCCAGAGACACAGTCCTTCCTCCCTGGGCTCCCAGCAGAGAACTGCCCTCCTCTGCCCTGCAGCTCCATTTTTATATGGGCCTGCGTGGCCCTTCTTGGCTACTTTCTTCAGCCCTTCTCTGATTGGCTGCCTCCTGCACAGCCTTCCTAGGGCTCTATTATCCCTTAGAGCCCAGTTTGGAGCAGGCGCCCCATCACAATGATATGTTACTTCTGTATTTAATAATAGAGGAGTTTGAATCTCCTGCCAGGTCAGTGGCATGATCTTTACTGTTGTGTTGTTCTTCATTGTGACCCTAGGAGTACTGAGTGCACTCAGGGTACAAAGTGGCAGTAGAAGTAGGTGCACCGTTTCAGTGAGAGTAAGTCTATGATAATTTAAAGCTTTTTTCCCCAGTATTCAGCAGACTGCTGAAGAATTTCCTGCCTTTTGCCTCATTTTTTGAACTGTAAAAAGTGTCTACTGAATCATTATTTGTTTTTTAAAAAATCCCTTGACAGGTTCCTTTATGAGATTGTTGTAAGCTTTCAAACAACTTATTTTGGAGCCTCGACAAATTCTGTGCAGCTGGTATAGTTAAAGTTGGTTACTTATTTGAATGTGACTAGATATATAGCATTTCTGCGTTAGTATGCCTGGCCAGATCTTCACATGTGCCCCCTAAGACAACTGTCTGGGCAGTTCTGCAGCTGCTAGCAAGGCATATCTGTGCTTATCTGATCAAGGCACCACCCATTCAAAGATCCTCCTGTCCTAGCTCCTGTAGGATGGTTCTTTCCACTGGATTATGCATGACAGCCAGGGATGCCCTCCATCAAACTGTGTGCAGCTGTAGGGTAGGAAGGAAGGTTTACCCATGTTTTTTTGCTCCATCAGTCAAATCTTTTTCTGTGTGTGTGTGTGTGTGTGTGTGTGTGGCGGGGGGAGGGGGATTTATAGTCTATCTGGATTTAATTCCATGGTAATCCTGGCTACAGGACTGGTATTTAGCTGTTCCAACTTCTGAAGCCCAAGTATTGACTAGGAGCCTCTCCTCCCATAGGATCTCAGATGTAGAGAGAGAACTGTAGGGATGTTGTACTTCCTTATGTTATGCTTATAAGAAGCACACGGGATCTTTTTCAGGGAAAAAGACAATATGCTGCGTTTATTGAAAATACAACAGTTATCATATTCATTCAATTACACAACACACACACACACATGTCTTTATAGTTACCAATCTGTCATAGCTCGAGTCAATCTAATGGCCAGTTAGATTGAGCATGAGTGAGGAGCTGGGCTCTGTCTGTCGCGATCTGATGCTCCGAGGCTTTGCAGGACTGAACCCAGAGTTCTATGGCAAAACACCCCAGCTTTATACTTTTAAATTTCCACTTTAGTCTATGGATTTTGCAGTGTTATTCTGTAATCGTTAGTCCATAAGTGGTGTTAATCTTGGGGTTATCTCTTATTTGTTGTCTCGCCTTTGAGGGTGCCTGCCTCACTTTTGAGGTCGTCAATGCTGCTAACATGTTTAGCATCAGATACAATGGATGTTTTCTGATTGTCTCCTCGTGTTTCCAAGTCTCTCACTTTTTCTTGACAATCTGGACATTTGTGATGGCTTTCACACTCATCCTTAACCATGCACACATCCTTTACTCACACCAAACAATTTTACAGAGACTTTCAGACAGGATAACATTTTGGAAAGGATTATATGGTTACTAATGTAAGGTTCTTTTGTAATCCCTTAATTTAGTTTGCAATGCATACAAGAAGCAAGACCTTATAGCAAATATTGTAATGAAATCTTATCCTAAAACAAAAGGTGACCATAATCAGCCATAAGGACTATTCTGGTTTATTCCTATCTTAACATCAGTACAGACACTGGCAGTCTGTCAGATGTGTTTCTACCAATGTCCCAGAGGGTCATTCCTTTCTGCTATTCAAAAAGGGTGGCTGGCAGGATGATCAAATCATACATTAATACATTTAATACATACTACATTATTATAACCATCAATCATTATAACTTCTAATACAAATATAAAATCCTACTCCTACACTTAGTCCTAGTACAGCCCATTAAATCTTCCCTGTCTTCACAAGGTGTGGGGTACTTATGCCCCAATCATCTTCCCCAAGTTCTGTCATCCCAGATTCTACCAAGTGCACCATACCACTTCCATCCTTGAACAATTCTAGCCTCTCCCCACTCATTTCAGGATCCAATCTACAACTGCCTTCCTTTGTTTTCAAAACCCTTCATAGACTTTGTGTCAGGCTGTCTCATGGATCAGTACTGGCAAAAAGAAGATGCAAGTGCATCAACTTTCTATATGGTGATTGGGGAAGCCCCTTATCCAGATGGTATGGGAATGGGCACTATATAAATGAATATGTTTGAATAATCAAGTTCCTTGATTTACTCAATTCCCCTTCTGGTTCCCTTCACACATCCAGCACTGACTTCTTCTTTGTCCCTCCATATAATGTGGCCACTGATGGTGGGTGAGATTTTCTCTGAATTTCATTACATCTGTCTAATCTAATGTTATCTACCTCATGTTTATCACTTGCTATATGGATGTCTTACACATAGAACATTCTTCCTGTATTTCTCAGTCATAAAGGGTAATTTCATAAAAATCGGATACAACATATCTTCTCTCCTTGGATTGTATTTTTTAACTCTCTGTTTCTCAACCTTTTCCAGGTGGCAGCCCCTTATTCAAAGTCAAGCATTTTCATGACCTACCCCTTTACATTTAGTGTAAGAATTAAAAATGTATCAAAGATAAGTCTATGTAATACAATTACTACATTTGACCTCACAAATGTTGAATGTTTTGGCTGCCCTTAACTTACTCTGGAAACTTTATTTTCCTTATTTTAGAATTGTAATGCAATTTTCAATGCCTCACAACTCCCCAATTGCTTTTCATGACCCTCTTGGAGATGTCGACCCACTAGTTGAGAGATACTGCCTTAACTCATCTTGCCCTATGCTGCTTTTTCAAATACGTTATCAGTCTCCTTAACTGTATCATTTAACTTGAACAGTAACTCAAAATTATTTTCACTTTGAAACATCTGCACTGAATGAAGGTGTATCATACTCTGTTCAAAAGGCCAGATCCTCAGCTAGTGTCAATGTGTGCGACTTATATGGCTTCAGTGCATCTGCACCCCTCACAGCCCAAAGGGTTTAGTCAGTGAACACTTTATTGAGTGGTGTTTGAATTTCAAGTTGTCTAACTGATTGTGTGGAGAATGTGGGACATCCTCTGTTGTAAAGAAGAGTTATCATTCAAAACAGTTTTATATTCTGTATTATTATATGTGATATAATGAACTACAATGGTAACCTATGTTTACCACTTAGTAACACACAGTTGACAAGCTATGACAAATTAAATTAGTGAGAATGGGGTGAGGGGAAGAAAGAAGGCAAAGGACTCATGGATATACGTTGCAGATTCCTTCATCATTGGAGTGTGAAACTTCAAAATTGCCTTAAAATAAAGTCAAAAATGTGTGACTCACTCCAGCTGTGTTCTTGCAATATCATGAAAATTAGCATTGCAGTCTGTCTTTGTTGATTACCAAGTGACAACAGAATCTTCACCTTAGCACTAGCTTTTCTTTCTTTTCCCCACTGTGCTTTGGTTTTAATAATTCTTTTTTCTTCTTCTTTCCTTTCCTCATTTGTTTCTGTCATGTAGCTGAAGGTGATGTCTCCCTTTATTTGACTCTATCCTAATTGTTTTTCTTAATTTCATACTTTGTCTCCTCTTTTCCCACCAATATCTTGTTTCATCAGTCCCCGTTGTGGCCACACTAAACACTTTCGCATTTCAGTAAGCACTTATTATTAATATTTGACACCGAGTATGGTTTGGGGAGAAGAAGGGAAGGTCATTCCACAGATGTCTTTGGTACTTCCCCACAAGCATCAGGCTCTGGCCACTGTCAGGATAATGAACTAAATAGACCATTGTTCTGGTTTGGTATGACAAGTGCTAGGGCCTTCACATAGCATCATCTAGCAGTGCTGAGTTATTCTGATTTTGTTTAGGAGTCTGGCTTCCATCAGTAGGCCTATTTCAAAATGAGCCAAAATGATTCTGATTGAGTGAGATGGACTTTTCCTGCGTAAGCCAGGCTGAATTTGGTCCCTACTCTCTAAGGTGATTATCTAACAGTAGTTTGCTAATGCTGTTTCTCTTTACATGTAGTGGTATGTAATTAAATATAATATAGGCCTTTTGAGATTGTTGAGGGGGAAGCGTCATAGGCCAGTACCACCCCACTACTACAGTTGCCCTATAAGAACACCTGGATAACAGTGAAGGGTACACTGGGGGAAAAAAGATCCAACAAACAAATAAATTATGGTGATACATATTATATTATTTACTAGTGCTAGGCAAAAAGTGGCAAAAAAGAAAAAAATGTCAATTTCCATGGCCGTTTTGAATGTTATCATTTGTATAAGATATATGTTCGTTTGTTTTTCTGTTAGATACTAATTTCTCCCCCCCCCCGCCTTCTTTCTTCCTCCAAATGCAATTGACTCATAATCCAACACAGCAGTTCTCAGTTTCCAGTATCTGTCTCTCCCCCCCACCCCCCATCTTGCTCCCAAAATCAAACCCTTTCCCATTATATAAATGAC
>NW_020664399.1:4399347-4418205 GCF_002925995.2 Terrapene triunguis | reverse complement strand
TGGCTGGGCACTCCGCCCTCCCCCGGCGCTCCGGCCGGTTGGGGAGAGCGGGGCCCCGGCCGGGCTCTCCGCCCTCCCCCGGCGCTCCAGCCGGGGAGAGCGGGGCCGTGGCCGGGCTCTCCGCCCACCCCCAGCGCTCCGGCTGGTCGGGGAGAGCGGGGCCGCGGCTGGGCTCTCTGCCCTCCTCTCAGCGCTCCAGCCGGTTGGGGAGAGCGGGGCCCGTGGCCGGGCTCACCGCCCTCATCCCGGCGCTCTGGCCGGTCGGGGAGAGCGGGGCCCCAGCCGGGCTCGCCGCCCTCTCCGCGGCGCTCCGTCCAGCCAGGGAGAGCGGGGCCATGGCTGGGCTCGGCGCCCTCCCCTGCCCTGCTCCCCACCGGGGGGTGGGGGGCAGTGGGAGGCTTTTTTGCCTGGGGCGGCAAAAAAGCCAGAGCCGGCCCTGACTATGCCTTCACCAGAAGCACTGGAAGCATGTGAATAATCTGATATAAGAGGCTATTAATAATAATCTAAGTCTGAAGCAGAGCATGCAATCTCTAAATCATTTTGGGTTTGGGGTGATCTGACATGGGTACCCTCCAAATTCCTTCATAAAAGAATGGAAAGTGAGTGATTTCCATTGTAATTTGGATGAGTTATGAATAAAACTCATGCTTCTATACTATATATCTTTATTATCATGCACAGCAACTTTAGCATGGTATTGTCATTTCTCGGCCAAATTCTAATGTTCTTACTCCATCAACACTCTTGCTGAAGTCCAAATAATACAGCTTTTTTTTGTAAAATGTCAGATATTTGTGCATCCACCTGGAACTAGTGAAAAATAAAATGTTTGCCAGCTTTAAGTGCTGAAAACCTTATTTTTAATGATGATGTCTCTCAAAGTTGACTATTTTTGTGACTATCCAATGCAAATTTTGAAAGGCCTCTCAGCCCAGCCTCTAATGTACTTTGTGCAATTCTGCATATCTGAATATTTCGTAGTAGAATTACAAAATTTGCATGAGCAAATACTGTTTATATATCATGTTTTTGTGCACAAAAGTGTTTGTGCAATATTAGAGGCCACAATTTAAAAATGTTGCCCTCAATATTTATCTCAGATCTCTGAGAGATTGTAATGCCTTTCTAAACTAGCTTTCCAAAACTGAGAGCATGCCAAAAATGTACTTCACATAGGTGAGAGTATAGTATATGATACTCTTTACATATGTGCATTGTATTAACTTTGACCAAATATGTGAAATATCTATTCATTTGTGATTTGTTGATCAACATAATTATCAATAATAGAGCACTGACTGATTTGATGACTGGGGCTTTAAGGATATCATTCAAAGTCTCAAATAACTATAATCTGAAAAGTGGAATATAAATCTTTTTTAAAAATTATGAAGTTGGTAATAAAACACCATCCTAAGAGTTGATGTTGACAGCAGTTTCCATTGTACAGAAGTCAGAGAACAATGAATTCACAGCTACGATAACAAGCCTGAGTGGAGCAAAAGTGAAGTTTATGATGGCAAGAACAATTTCATTTTTTTCCAAATTAGGATGTTGGAAGCAGTGTCATTGTCATATCATATTTCTCACAGATTAATGAAATTTTTCATTGTGAACTGAAAATGTATTATAATAACTGAAATGAAAAACTACTTGTGATGATGAGAAGATCCAATGAGATACCCAGACCCATAACCAGGGCAGGGCAAGTGGGGCAGTTGCCCAGGGCACAAAGCCGCAAGGGCAGAACAATGGGGCAGAGAAATGAAGGAAAAAATGGCAGGGGGTGCAAATATGCTTGCTTGCCCCAGGTTCTAAAATGCCCCAGTTACAGGGCTTTGGAAATACCACTTTCCTAGAATAGTTACTGACACAACTCCAATTGACTTCAATTGGGCCAGGATTTTACTCCTTATGTCTGCAGGATATTTGCTCTCTTATCATATGAATAAAAATAATATACTTACAACTTAAGGCCTTGATGCTTAACTTCTTGATTCTGATCCACTAATATTCTGAGATAGTCCACTGAAATCAATGTTAAGCATGTCCACAAGTCTTTGTAGGAGACTGAGTTTTGTTTTGCTCTTCCTGATATCCATTATGCATACTGTCTTTATTGAAATATAAAGTGGTAGGGTGATCTTAAGTGTCCAAATCTCTCTACAAACTGTTATGTGCATATATATATATATATATATATATAATTATGCTGAGTATAAGCATAGCAGGGTAGAGAAATTTGTATACACACTGTGCACACTTCCTTCCTTGAGAGCCCATGGATGAATGTAGGCCAGTTGTGCAATTCTAGGAAAAAAGCTTTAATATTAAAGGAATTATTTAATTGACTACCTCGTGGTGTATGTACTATTTTATTTTTTAAAAGATTGTATTTTTTCTCTGTCTTACACCAAGAACATTTAATCTCAGGTTCAGTGAGGTTTTCCCCCCTTCACTAACCTCTATGAACAGAATCTCACATTGTGGATAAATTAGAACATAAGAACGGCCATACTGGGTCAGACCAAAGGTCCATCAAGCCCAGTATACTGTCCTCTGACAGTGGCCAATGGCCCAAAGTGAATGAATAGACAGGTTATCATCAAGTGATCCATGCCCTGTCACCCAATCCCAGTTTCTGGTAAACAGAGGCTAGGGACACCATTCCTGCAGATCCTGGCTAATAGCCATTGATGGACCTATCTTCCATGAATCTATCTAGCTCCCTTTTGAACTGTTTACTAACTGATTTCTCTTCATGTTGGGATTTTACTAACATACATATCCTAAGTTTTATTTTATTTTACTTAACTCTACAAATAATGTTAAATCTTAAAGTTAGTCTTTTGTAACTTCAAATAGAGCTGATAATTTTTTTTCCTAGAGAACTCTTTCTTTTTAGTCAAAATTGGTGTGTTTTTTTCAAAATTGTTTTTTTTTCCAGGAAAAAAAACAATATTTTCAAAGTTTTCAATATTTTTGTAATAAAATTAAAAAGTGTGTGATTTCTTCTTTTTTCTTTTACTTTTCTCCCCATTTTCAGTGGCAAACTGGAAAAAATGAAAAAAAGGTAGGCAAAAATTGAAAGAAGTAGAGGAAAAAAGAGAAGAGGATGGGAAAAGTAGGGGAAATACTTTTAAAATCTGTTTTTACTTTGAACATTTTTAAACCAAACACTTTTTAAAAAAAAATTGTCATCGTTTTCAAGCAAACGAAAAATACCTTTTCTAAATCTGTAGAAGAAAAATGACTGATTTTTTTTGTGAAAATTCATTTTTTGACTGCCTCTAACTGGAAAAAAGTTGAAAGTAATTTGCTCTGGCAAACTATGGTACTACATGTAATGTATGGTTCCTTTCACCTGAGCATTTCTAATCATGCCATATATGTGGTCTTAATTTTACATACATCGCCTGATCTTTCCCTAATTTACCCTCTCCTCCCCTCCCCCATGGTATTTGTACAGTGAGCATATTTTAAAAGTTTCCAAGATTTATTACTTGCTCTGATGGGTACTGGGAATATTTGTGAAACATTTATTATGTCATAAATCTGAAGGAACTTTTTAAGTGCACCCATTCTATGTATTTCTCTTCATCCTACCTCCGGATGGTGCTGAAAGGTGCATCTCCTGCTAATTTGTTCAGTTTCTGACAATGGCTATAACATCAATACAAAGTCAGACAGTTTAGCAACAAGTGCCTCTTCCCTCTGCTGCTACTGTTTTGAGCTGGTTTGCTACACTTCCGTATGTACAGATTGGTTATAAATCCAGCCAGTTGTTTTATTTGTCCACAGAGATCAATAAGATCCACATTTGAAAGGAATATCAAGTTAGCTGGTTTGCTAGCTATGACAGTGACTTGTGAAATGTGTCCTTTGTGAATTAAAAGACAATGCTAATAAATAGTACTTCTTTCACAGCATTAGGAGTTCAAAATCTTTAATTAGAACATTTGGATGATTATCCATCTGAGACTATTTGCTTCCCTCATTATTTACCCTTTTAGCTAAGGGAACAGGTCCTCAAAAAGTTTCCAAGAAAAAATTGTTAAACAGAGGTCTTATTTTGCCATATTTCTTTTCATATGAAGACAGAAGACTCCCCCCCCCCCCCTTTAGGATCTATTGTCAGTCAGGTAATCAAGACAGGTCTTGTCTCCCTGTTCAGCTGCAAGAAGTCACAATGGCACAGGTGTTAAGGGGGTAAGTGAGGATCACATTAAAACTAAACCAAGCTTCAGCATGGTAACCACTGAAAAAGAAAATGACTCATGCTGACAATGGCAGGTGTTGGAATTGTTTGAAGTTGTTCATTGTGTGGACAAATTAAAAAAAAAGTGCTTGCTCTTAAGTACAACTCAATTTAATATAATACCTACTGGCATGTTGACAGAGGCAAGTAGCTACTACAGGCAGAACAGGGTTAAGTAGATAAACCAAAATAGTTTTTTTTTTCCTTTGGAATTCTGCAGGTAGCGATGTTTGTTTCATTTTCCAGGAGGTTTATTTTATACAGCAGAACTTTTGCCTGAGGAATCAAAGATCATAGAGTAATGAAACTTATAGATCATTTGTGATAGGAAGAAAAATCACTGAGTTCAAAGTCTCAAATTGCTTTGTTTTCAAAGCCATGGCTGTAAAGCAATAGTCATTTCTAACCTTTCTTTATCAGCAAAATGAAGAGATGAAAATCTTCTTCTGACAACATTCCAGGAAAGCCAATTTAGTATTTCTGTTACACAATTCCTTTGGGGTTCTTCATCTTGCTATTCTTCCATACAAAACCCCAGATTTCTTCAGTATGGAAATAATGTTTGCTTATGGGTTTGTTTTGTGTGTGTGTGTGTGTGTGTGTGTGTGTTTTAATCTATATTACCCAAGCTAATTTTTGTATTTGATTTTTAGTTATTAGAAGGTGCAGTCAGATTGCATGGATTCTAAACTTAATTGGTGAAGTTGCAAGGGCTTTCAGTGAAACAAAGAGCTTTAAAAAGTGATAGACTCCATCCCTGAGGAGGACTTTTTTCTTGTTCTCTTTCAACCATATCTGTTCCTTAACTTTTTTAACTGCTGTTGTTGAAAACAGAGAGACAAGATGGGTGAAGTACTATCTTTTATTGGACCAGCTTCTGTTGGTGAGAGAAACAAGTTTTCAAGCTTACACAGAGCTCTTCTTCAAGGCACCTGGTCCAATAAAAGAGATTACCTCACCCACCTTGTCTCTCTAATATCCTGGGGCCAACATGGCTACAACAACACTGCATACAACATTCTTGAAAATAGCTTTATATTTTATAATTCTGTCCTTGCCTGTTTTATTCACTGGGGTCTCAGAGCATTAGTGTACTTCAACACTGGGAGAAATTCATTGTCAGTGCAGAGAGCCAGTGGAAGATACCCCACCCCCCCACACACCACTTAAGTTCCACACAGAAGCTGTGGGATGTGGCTGGAGGAGCAGAAAGGGTCTCTGCACTAACCTGTATAAGCCAGTATAGAAGGCAGTGATAAGGGATGGCCGTGGAAGAAGCCACAGGCTCTACATTTGGGTGGATCCAGAGGGGCTGTGGTGAGAAGTTATTAATAGGCCCTGCATTGATGGGTGGATTTTACCTGCTCAGATCTTTGGTATCTCTCTGCATACAGCCTGATGAGTTAGGTTTTAGGCAGATGGAGTGGATTTTACCCTAGTATGCAGAACTACAAAAAGGCAGCTGCAGCTTTAAATGCCTATGTTTCTCTATTGATATTGAAAATAAATTAAAATAGAAAGCATGGTGGCCTAGATTGGGAATGCAGGGAAAGGCTACAATGCAATAGATACACAGGGTTAAATCTGGAAGATCAGAGGACATTTTAAAGTAGTAATATTATGGAGGTCAGGGATTGGGGAAGATAATAACTGAAGGTTTTAAAATCAAACCAAAACTAGGACAATGTTGTCAAAATTAAATACTTACATTTAGACACTAAAATCCAGATATTGGTACACATGAATGCACGCATATGCACACAGCCTGAATTTCGTACGTGCTGAGCAATCATATCTGAGTTTGAAGATACTGGTACTCTTCAAGCTATACCTGGTATGTGGATGAAAAACAAGCTATACATTCTATGAAGTCAGTGAGAAATTCCCACAGGAAATGATAGCTGTTAATCACAAAGGTTGTCAGTTACTGGCTGTGATTGGCAGGCTTTTTGACCAAAAAAAAAGAGAGAGAAAAAAAACAATCAATTTCTAGTGTAGAAGTAAATATTATTTTTATTAGTTGTTTTATGTGTTTTTCAGAATTACTAGAGAAGTAACCCTGAAACCTTAATTCTTTTATGTACCTACCAGGTAAAACATGGATAGTGTCAGGGCATGATTTTCCATGTGGTCTGGCCATTGTACTTCAGTCCTAACCTTGATGAACTCCAATAAAACCAAAGGGCTCATGGGAAAGCTGAAACCTTCAGATAATCAGTGAAACTGGCCCAGAGAAATCTCTGGAGTTGAGGCATCAGATCTTGCTGGCTGCTTCCCCAGATTATAGACAACTAGCTGGTTCCCCAAGGCCAACAAATGCAGCAGGACTAAATAGCAATTGAGTGCAGAGGTATTAGGGCAAAAGCTGAGGTAAAGCTGTGAGGTATGTTAACAGAGTCTCAGTTAAGGTATGTTATTCAAAGCATTTTAGCCTCAGGTAAGACATTTTAGCTAATTGTGGGTGGTTGTCTTCCTCCCAAGACTAGCCTGTGCTGAAGATAAGAACCTGCTACTTAGTAACAGCTCAGGGCAATGATCTTTTATGTTCAGATAGCAGGAACTTGTGATTATGGTGCAGAAGCAGGTCCTGGCTTTTATCTCTGAAGTTCCATGTGGACTGGATGTGTGAATGCGTTGAAATGTTCATTATAAAATGAAACTTTGATAGGGTTTGAACTCCTTGTAGACCTCATGCTCCTGAGGATGACCCATGACTAATGAACAAGTATATAATATATTGCCTAACGGGATGTGATTGAACCTCTCTCTAGTGGCTGCTCTATATTGAGGATGAAAGTCTGCTACTGACTGAGGGTATGTCTACACTACAAAATTAGGTCGGATTTATAGAAGCCGGTTTTATAGAAACCGGTTGTATGCAGCCGATTGTGTGTGTCCCCACATAAAATGCTCTAAGTGCATTAAGTCGGCGGACCGCGTCCACAGTACCGAGGCTAGCGTCGACTTCCGGCGCATTGCACTATGGTACCTATCCCACAGTTCCCGGAGTCTCCAGCGCCCATTGGAATTATGGGTTGAGATCGCAATGCCCGGATGATGCAAAGCAGTGCCGCGAGGGGTTCTGGGTACATTGCGTCAGGCCCCTCCCCCGCCGTCACAGCAACGGCAGACAATAGATTCGCGCCTTTTTACCTGGGTTACCTGTGCAGACAACATACCACGCCAAGCATTGAGCCCGCTCAGCTCAGCTCACCGTCACCATATGTCTTCTGGGTGCCGGCAAACGTGGGACTGCATTGCTAAACAGCAGCAGCAGCTTACTGCCTTTTGGCGGTAGACGGTGCAGCATGACTGGTAGCCTTCATTGGCGATCTGGGTGCTGGCAGCTGTGGGGCTGGCAGCCATGGGGCTGCATTGCACCAGCCCCTTGCCTTTTGGTAGAAGATGGTATATTATGACTGGTATTCGTCGTCGTCGTACTGCAGTGGCTGTCGATCATGGGCACCTGGGCAGACAATGATGGTTATCAGTCATAGTATGCTATTTTCTGCCAAGTGCCCAGTATTGTCTGCTAAGCACCCAGAAGAGGTCGATGGCGATCTGGGTGCTGGCAGACATGGGGCTGGCAGACGTGGGGCTAGATTGCTACACAGCAGCAACCCCTTGCCTTTTGGGCAGTAGATAGCATATTACGATTGGTATCCATCATTGTCATATTGCAGTGGGTATCAGATCGTGCAATAGACCTGAAGGCTTACTGCCAAGCGCCCAGTATTTGCTGCCAAGCACCCAGAAAATGCCAAGGGCTATCAGTCATGCTGCACCGTCGTCTTAAGATGTAAAAAATAGATTTATTCTGTATTCATTTGCTTCCCCCCTCCCTCCTGCTAAACCCAGGCTTTTGAGTTCAATCTTTGGGGGGGGGGCCATTCTGTGTGACAGTTGTTTGTGTTTCTCCCTGATGCAAAGCCACCTTTCTTGATTTTAATTCCCTGTACCTGTACGCCATGTCGTCACTCGCCCCTCCCTCCCTCCCTCTCTCCCTGGTCCGTCAGATACTACTTTCGCGCCTTTTTTCAGACCAGACGCCATAGCCAGCACTGGGATCATGGAGCCCGCTCAGATCACCGCGGCAATTATGAGCACTATGAACACCACGCGCATTGTCCTGGAGTATATGCAGAGCCTCCTGGACATGCCAAAGCCAAACCAGGACCAGCTGAGGAGGAGGCGATTGCAGCGCGGCGACGATAGTGATGAGGAAATTGACATGGACCTCTCACAAGGCACAGGCCCCAGCAATGTGGAAATCATGGTGTTACTGGGGCAGGTTCATGCCGTGGACCGCCGATTCTGGGCCCGGGAAACAAGCACAGACTGGTGGGACCGCATCGTGTTGCAGGTCTGGGACGATGCCCAGTGGCTGCGAAACTTTTGCATGCGTAAGGGCACTTTCATGGAACTTTGTGACTTGCTTTCCCCTGCCCTGAAGCGCCAGAATACTAGGATGAGAGCAGCCCTCACAGTGGAGAAGCGAGTGGCGATAGCCCTGTGGAAGCTTGCAACGCCAGACAGCTACCGGTCAGTGGGGAATCAGTTTGGAGTGGGCAAATCTACTGTGGGGGCTGCTGTGATCCAAGTTGCCAGGGCAATGAGAGACCTGGTGATATCAAGGGTAGTGACTCTGGGAAACGTGCAGACCATAGTGGATGGCTTTGCTGCAATGGGATTCCCAAACTGTGGTGGGGCGATAGACGGAACCCATATCCCTATCTTGGCACCGGCGCACCAAGCCACCGACTACATAAACCGCAAGGGGTACTTTTCAATGCTGCTGCAAGCCCTGGTGGATCACAAGGGACGTTTCACCGACATCAACGTGGGCTGGCCGGGAAGGGTACATGATGCTCGTGTCTTCAGGCAGTCTCTTCTGTTTCGAAAGCTGGAGGAAGGGACTTTCTTCCCGGACCAGAAAATAACCATTGGGGATGTTGAAATGCCTATCGTTATCCTTGGGGACCCAGCCTACCCCTTAATGCCATGGCTCATGAAGCCGTACACAGGCAGCCTGGACAGTAGTCAGGACCTGTTCAACTACAGGCTGAGCAAGTGCCGAATGGTGGTGGAATGTGCATTTGGCCGTTTAAAAGCGCGCTGGCGCAGCTTACTGACTCGCTCAGACCTTAGCGAAAAGAATCTCCCCATTGTTATTGCTGCTTGCTGTGCGCTCCACAATATCTGTGAAAGTAAGGGGGAGACATTTATGGCGGGGTGGGAGGTAGAGGCAAATCGCCTGGCCGCTGATTACGCGCAGCCAGACACCAGGGCGGTTAGAGGAGCACAGCAGGGCGCGGTGCGCATCAGAGAAGCGTTGAAAACCAGTTTTGTGACTGGCCAGGCTACGGAGTGAAACTTCTGTTTGTTTCTCCTTGATGAACCCTCCGCCCCTCCCCCACCACCCGGTTAACTCTACTTCCCTGCAAACCAACCACCCCACCCTCCCCTACTACCCTCCCCCCTTCGAGCACCACTTGCAGAGGCAATAAAGTCATTGTTACTTCACATTCATGCATTCTTTATTAATTCAGCACACAACTAGGGGGATAATTGCAAAGGTAGGCCTGGATGGGTGGGGGAGGAGGGAAGGAAAAAGACACAGTGAACTTTAAAACTTATTGCACTGGAAATCATCTAGGCTGGAGTGATTGGGAGGCCAGAGGCCCCCCCACCGTGTTCTTGGGCGTCTGGGTGAGGAGGCAATGGGACTTGGGGAGGAGGGCTGTTGGTTACAGAGGGGCTGTAGCGGCGGTCTCTGCTCCTGCTGCCTTTCCTGCAGCTCAACCATAAGCAGGAGCATATCACTTTGATGCTCCAGCAGCCGGAGCATCGACTCTTGCTTTCTGAGTACAAGTTGACGCCACCTCTCCTCTTCAGCCCGCGTTTCAGCACGCAACTTCTCCTCTTCAGCCCGCGATTCAGCACGCCACCTCTCCTCTCGCTCATATTGGGCTTTTTTAAAATCAGTCATTGACTGCCTCCACGCATTCTGCTGTGCTCTGTCAGCGTGGGAGGCAGTCTGTAGTTCAGTAAACATTTCGTCACGCGTCCTTCGCTTCCTTCTTCGAATATTCACTAGCCTCTGCGAAGGAGTAAGATTTGCAGCTGGTGGAGAAGGGAGAGGTTGTTAAAAAAGATACATTTTAGAGAACAATGGGTAGACTCTTTCACGTTAGATTTTGCTGTTCACAACATCACACAGCACATGTGCTTTCGTTACAAGGTCGCATTTTTCCTCTTATATTGAGAGTCTCCTGGTTTGGTGTGAGAGATCACTCACGCAGTGCCAGGACACAGATTTCAGCTTGCAGGCAGCCATGGTAAGACATATAGTCTTTGGGCTTTTTTAACCTTCTTAACATGTGGGGATGGTTTCAAACAGTTCTGCCCTCATTTCCCATACCAAGCACCCGTGCCATTTAAAATGGGTTTGCAATGTAAAAGGAGGGGCTGCGATTTCAGGTTTAACATGCAGCACAAACCCAACTAACTCCCCTCCCCCTCACACCCAATTCTCTGGGATGGTCACTTCACCCCTCCCCCCCACCGCGTGGTTAACAGCGGGGAATATTTCTGTTCAGCAGAGCAGGAAGGGGCACCTCTGAATGTCCCCTTAATAAAATCGCCCCATTTCAACCAGGTGACCGTGAATGATATCACTCTCCTGAGGATAACAAAGAGCGATAAGGAATGGATGTTGTCTGCATGCCAGCAAACACCGGGACCATACGCTGCCATGCTTTGTTATGCAATGATTCCAGACTACGTGCTACTGGCCTGGCGTGGTAAAGTGTCCTACCATGGCGGACGGGATAAGGCAGCCCTCCCCAGAAACCTTTTGCAAAGGCTTTGGGAGTACATGAAGGAGAGCTTTCTGGAGATGTCCCTGGAGGATTTCCGCTCCATCCCCATACACGTTAACAGACTTTTCCAGTAGCTGTACTGGCCGCGATTGCCAGGGCAAATTAATCATTAATCATTAAACACGCTTGTTTTTAAACCATGTGTAATATTTACAAAGGTACACTCACCAGAGGTCCCCTGTGTGCCCTCAGGGTCTTGGGTGAGTTCGGGGGTTACTGCTTCCAGGTCCAGGGTGACAAACATATCCTGGCTGTTGGGGTAACTGGTTTCTCCGCTTCCTTGCTGCTGTGAGCTATCTGTGTTCTCTCCATCCTCATCTTCCTCGTCCGCCGAACCCGCTTCCCTGTTTCCAGAGAGGGACTGATAGCACACGCTTGGGCTAGTGGTGGCTGCACCCCCTAGAATGGCATGCAGCTCCGCGTAGTAGCGGCATGTTTGCGGCTCAGCCCCGGACCTTCCGTTTGCGTCTCTGGCTTTGTGGTAGGCTTGCCTTAGCTCCTTAATTTTCACGCGGCACTACTGTGCGTCCCTGTTATGACCTCTGTCCTTCATGGCCTTGGAGACCTTTTCTAATGTTTTGCCGTTTCTTTTACTGTTTCGGAGTTCGGCGAGCACTGCTTCATCTCCCCAGATGGCGATCAGATCCCGTACCTCCCGCTCGGTCCAGGCTGGAGCTCTTTTGCGATCCTGGGACTGGGACTGGGACTCCATCATGGTTACCTGTGCTGATGGGCTCTGCATGGTCACCTGTGCTCTCCACGCTGAGCAAACAGGAAATGAAATTCAAACGTTCGCGGGGCTTTTCCTGTCTACCTGGCCAGTGCATCTGAGATGAGAGTGCTGTCCAGAGCGGTCACAATGAAGCACTGTGGGATAGCTCCCGGAGGCCAGTAATGTCGAATTCCGTCCACACTAACCCAATTCCGACCCCCTAAGGCCGATTTTATCGCTAATCCCCTTGTCGAGGTGGTGTTAGGAAACCGGTTTAAAGGGCCCTTTAAGTCGAAAGAAAGGGCTTCGTAGTGTAAACGTGTCCAGGCTTAAGTCGATTTAACGCGGCTAAAGTCGACCTAAACTCGTAGTGTAGATCAGGCCTAAGAGGAGTTACCCTCTTTAGTTTGAATATTAGTGGTGTGTACTGTATGGTAGTTTTGAAAGTCCCAGGATTTATCTCTGCTGATGACCTGTGGAGTAGATGGCTATGTGGTCACAGATTCATTGCACCAGCAACGAAGTCATGCTGACCTGGTTGGTCATCTATCCAAACTTCACACAGCAAAAACTCTTCTAGAGACATGACTCTCTGTCATATTAATGGTTTTCATAAAAATGAGGTTGTCGTGTATCTCTTCAAGATAATTTAGTCTCCATTCAGTTCTTGGCTTCTCTTCGGTGCCAGGCAACAAAGGAAACATAGATGGGTGATATAGATACATTTCTCACTAGGAATTGGATTAACTGACTAATTGGATTAATTGATTAACCCAACAGTGGAATAAAGTCACCTCTGTGATAAGAAACAGCAGCTGATTAATGATGACACAGCAGCATAGCCATCAGGTGGTAACAACTTTCAATCATTTCACTGCGGTCCAGGCTGAAAGAAGTGAGCTAGACAGTCTGTTGCCAATCTCCTGAGTCATAACTGCTGCTGAAATAAATTGCCAGAAGGTAAATAAAAACAATCCGAAAATATATTGTTTCAAAAAAATCACATATTTTAAGCCATTCTCCTGATTTTTGAGGCCAGCTAATGATTGTTGGACATTTGAAGTTGACAGTAATGCGTTGGATATTCAGGCAACATGAGGGGGGAGTGAGTGAATCAGGATTTTAGGCTTCTGCCTTGCCCTTTTCCAGAGCTAATTGTTGAAAACACCAGGAGAAGATATCATAGGAGAGGGAAAGGAGAAAGCTGTCATAGTAGCAGTGCTGAGGCAATGTGGCAGGATGGAGAGGAGGCTGGTGCTAGATGAGTGGAGTGGTGCAAGGAGGGGAGTAGATAGACCCAAAGTACATGAAGTAGGTAGGAGCAAATTTATAAAAGTTGTTAAAAACAAGAGTAAAATTTAACTAGATACTGAATTGCATTGAGGGGTCAATAGAAGACTTAGAGCATGTGGTTTTGCTACTTTGTAGGTGAAAGAAGGCTCGTGGTGATATTCTGTATCAACTGCAGGTGGATGGCTGCAAACTTGGCCATGTTTGGCCAACACTCAAGCTTACTTTTTTTCATACTGTCAAGTATAAGGGGTAGCCGTGTTAGTCTGTATCTACAAAAACAACAAGGAGTCTGGTGGCACCTTAAAGACTAACAGATTTATTTGGGCATAAGCTTTCATGGGTAAAAACCTCACTTCTTCGGATGCATCGAGTGCCAATGCCTGAGATGATGGGGCGTCCAGGGTTTCCGGGTTTATGGATCTTGGGTAGCAGATAGAATACCCCTGGTCGGGGTTCTGGGGGTGTGTCCATGTAGATTTGTTCCCGTACTGTAGCTGGGAATTTCTTGAGCAGATGGTGTAGTTTCTTTTGGTATTCCTCAGTGGGATCAGAGGATAGTGGCCTGTAGAATGTGGTCTTGGAGAGTTGCCTGGCAGCCTCCTGTTCATAATCCGACCTGTTCATGATGACAACAGCACCTCCTTTGTCAGCCCCTTTGATGATAATGTCAGAGTTGTTTCTGAGGCTGTGGATGGCATTGCGTTCTGTACAGCTGAGGTTATGGGACAAGTGATGTTGTTTGTCCACAATTTCAGCCTGTGCACGTCTGAGGAAGCACTCTATGTAGAGGTCCAGTCTGTCATTTCGACCGTCAGGAGGAGTCCACGCAGAGATCTTCTTCTTGTAGTGTTGGTAGGAGGGTTCCTGTGGGTCAGTGCACTGTTCAGTGGTGCGTTGAAAATATTCCTTGAGTCGGAGATGACGAAAGTAGGCTTCCAGATCACTGCAGAACTGTATCGTGTTCGTGGGGATGGTGGGACAGAAAGAGAGTCCCCGAGATAGGACAGACTCTTCTGCTGGGCTAAGTGTGTTGTTGGAAAGATTGACAATGTTGTTAGATGAATTGAGGGTACCACTGTTGTAGCCCCCTGTGGCAGGTAGGAGTTTAGATAGCTTTCTGTCCTTTTTCCTCTGTAGAGAAGTGAAGTGTGCATTGTAAATGGCTTGTCTCATTTTGTAAAGTCCAGCCACATGGAAGTTTGTGTGGAAGGTTGGTATTGTATGAGAGTCTCCAGTTCTGAGAGCTCATTCTTGATCTTCTCCTGTCTGCTGTACAGGATGCTGATCAGGTGGTTCCTCAGTTTCTTTGAGAGTGTGTGGCACAGTCTCTCACCATAGTCAGTGTAGTATGTTGACTGCAATGGATTTTTTACCTTCAGTCCATTTGGTATGATGTCCATCTGTTTGCATTTGGAGAGGAAGATGATGTCTGTCTGTATCTGTGCAAATTTTTTGTTGAGGTTGATGGATTTCCACTCCATACGGCTAAATTTAGTGCCTTGCATGGTGTCTTGCATCTGAAGAAGTGAGGTTTTTACCCACGAAAGCTTATGCCCAAATAAATCTGTTAGTCTTTAAGGTGCCACCAAACTCCTTGTTGTTTTTTTCACACTGAAAAAGAAGACTTAAGAATGGTTGTCCGGTATTTGTGTTTACCTCTTCACATACTGAGCACTGATTTTTTTTTTTTAAACCGGTAGTTAAATTTTTGTCCTTAAAATGAAAAAGCAGTAATTTAGCTAATTTTTTCCTCTACTCTATCGGGAACATGACATGATAATTGTAGTGTAACTAAAGCAAAAGTCACATCAATTAAATACCAAAGTGAAAATGATTAATCTGAGCAAACAATATGCTAGTGATGTTATCACATTGTTCTCTTGCTGTTAATTATATTAATTACAAAAGATCACTTTGCAGTTGAAATCCTGATTGTCAAATCTAATTTGATTTCCACCGATGACAACCTGACAGTTAATTCCAGCAACTGCTAACAACATTGATGTGGTTTGTCTATAGTGAGATTTTCCCAGCCTAGATGATGAACTGCACTATAATATGTAGATTGGATAGTTCAGCAATAAGGCTAAGATTTAGTCATGGGTATTTTGGGTCAAAGTCATGGACAGATCAGGGGCAATAAATAAAAATTCACCGCCTGTGACCTATCCATGTTTTTACAAAAAATACCCATGACTAAATCTCTACTTCTGGGGCCCCACTGCTCTGGGAGGGCCCCGCTGGGAGGGGGCCCTGCTCCACTGCTGGGGGTTAACTGCCCTCCGTCCACTGCTCCTGGGGATAACTCTCCAGATGCCCTCTGGGCATCCCGGGTAGCTGCTCCAGCTACCCTGGGACCGCTGCTCCAGTTGCCCCGGGACCACTGCTGCTTCGGCGCTCCCCAGGAGCCAACTGGCCCCAGGTGTCCTGAACAGTGGCTGGTGCGGCTGGCCCCAGGGACCGCCAGAGCAGCTGGCCCTGGGTCACTCCAGCAGAGGACGGTGCAGCTGGCTGTGGGCCACCCGAGCAGCTGGCCCTGACGTCAGCTGCACCAGCCACTGCAGAAGTCACAGAGGTCGTGGAAAGCCTCGGAAAGTCATGGAATCTGTGACTTCCGTGACCTCCATGGAAGAATTGCAGCCTTATTCAGCAACAATGTTAACTGCTCAATTTTATTCATGAAAGATTCTGGAAATATACTTTTATTTCTGGAAAGAGCACATTCTTCTTCTTTTCTCTGGTGTGGAAGAATCTTTGGACTCCCTGCTTATGAAGAAACTTGCCTATGGCAGCAGGGCTGAAGCTGCCAGTGTTTGGCTCCTATTTGCATAGGGCTGGATTGTGACCTAACTATTCAAACTGAGTAAGAGGCAGTGATTAGTAGCTACACCTTGCCAGTAATAGGGCAGGACCTTGACTCTACATTGAGCCATAATTTGGTTCCTTCTTGTCCTTTGATCTAGAGGGAAAGTAATATGTACCAGTCCTTTTGGTGGCGCAGATTTTTTTTCCTTCGGGGTGGCAGCTCTGCTGTATGAGGGCAAGGTTGGGTGAAGCCATGACTCCACCTAGTCCTTGTTCTTTTGTATAGGTTGGGGAATCAGCAGACTGGAGGAAGCTACTTTCTCTCCCGTATATTCTAGTGATGTGGATATGCTGCCAAAAGTGATAAAAAGATCCTTCTGCTCCTTTAGTCCCTAACATGGGTATACATGAAAGCTCATGACTGAGCCCATAATGCATAAATAAAAAAGAAAGGAAGATAATTGAAATATATGCAATAGTTTAGGTCAGAAAATTCGTAGCTTTAAATAGTACCTTGTCATCTGTGTTATAACAGGCTGATCTAAAACACGGAAGTCAACTTTTCTTAAGGAAAATGTGCTGAACAAAACGCTTTTGCAGGACAATGTTCATTTGATTTGAGAAAAATTCTAGTTTTGTTGAACTGGCAGTTTTTCAGATTTTTCTCCCCCACCTCTTCTTTTCCTTTTCTCTCCTCCCCCTTCACCTCTTTCTTTGGAAGGAGAGGGAAGGATTGGAAAACACTGAAAAGAGAAAAATTTTGAATGCCATAAAATGTTCAGGTTTCAGAGTAGCAGCCATGTTAGTCTGTATCCATAAAAAGAACAGGAGTACTTGTGGCACCTTAGAGACTAACAAATTTATTTGAGCCTAAGCTTTCGTAGGCTACAGCCCATTTCATCGGATTGAAGTGCATTCTAAGGTGCCACAAGTACTCCTGTTCTTTTTATAAAATGTTCAGTGTATGTTTTCAATTTTTTGTTCAAAATAAATCAATTCCACGTGGGGAACAAAACTAAATAAAACTTTGTTTGACCAGCCCCACAGAAGCCACATAATCCCACTGTACTTGACTTTACCTATATGTAAATCCATATAACAGTAATATCCAATTTACAAAGGCATCTGAGGGTTACTTAATTATTTTGAAGACACTTGGACCCTCAGATTAAAATATATTATATAAATGCAAAGCTTTATCAACAGTGTGAGTTGCATGTATGAAGCAGTGGATAATCTGAGTTATAGATATTAGAGGGTATGTATATGTGAAAGTGATAAGAGCATTAGAAATGTCAAGATAAAGCTAGCTTGAGCTAATCAAGGTGCTTTCTTTATTTCAGTGGTTTATAGCTCAGTTTAGAAGCCCTAACTCATGTTACCTAATTGTATGATTATAATATTGCAGATATTTTAAGGAAATATTGATATTCTTTATAGAAAATGCAGCTCCAGAAAGTATGGAGAAAAATAGTAAGAGGTTAGTCTGTTCTTATGAGATTGCTAACTCAATTTTTGCAGAGACCAGGTTTGGATAGCTAAGATGAGCATCATAACTCTGAACCTTTTTAGAATGTTCCATTATTAAACAAAATACGGATGGGATTAAAATTCAATCAAAAATTAAGGGTTCTAGATTTAGAACAAAACTAGCTTTTGAGTATCAAACTCCTTTTGTGGAATGCGGGAAATTCTGATCCTTTGTGACATAAGTAAATGCAGGGTCCTGCCTGCCTTCATGAAAATTAAAGCATGGGACCTGGCAAAATCTAAGGGTGCTTTGCAAAGAGACTGTATAAAGGCTGGGGGATAGCACAGAACCTATACATTCATGACAACTGAGTTCTCATCTCCCTAAAATACAAGGAATTAGGAAAGCACTGAAAAAAAAAGACACCTAGTACTCTAGTGACAATAGATCTTGTAGTGAGGGAGGTCTTGCTTCCCAAAATGAAGTCTGACAAAGAGAGAGGCAAAAAATTCTGAAGAAAATTAAACCATCAAAATAATTTTCTTCCGGGTTTTAATTTTAGAAGAAGTGAAACAGATTTTTATTTGTTTGTAGGACCTCCAGTGATGGGGATTCCACATCCTCCCTTCATCTGTTCTTCAATAACTTCACTGTTCACATAAGATGAAATTCAGATATGGACTAAAGTCCAGCGCAAAATGCGCACACTGTTTAAATCATGTTTAAGTCCGCTGTGGAATTAATCTAAGGATGGATTTAGGCCATGCACAGTAAGAGGTTCTATCAAGTATTTGAGATTATAGTTAGTGTCTTGTAAGTTTGATTTTTAAAGGATTTGTACTAGAAGTGTGTTTTGAGGAGCAATTTGAGGTAAGATAGGGAATTAGATTCATATATGAGAAAAGGAAGATTTTTTTCAAAAGATAAGGGATGGCACTAACAATTTGTATGCTCTTCCATTTTCATGCTGGTACTTTGCTGTATTAATATCAAATAGGAAATACCATTTATGCAGAACCTGTTTTTACTATATTAATTTCTTTTTCTTTACCTTTGCTTTTTTATGTTCTATTTGTTGTAGTACTGCAATTATATTTCAAAATGAAAGCAAGCTACTAACTTTGAACATTTTTCAATAATAATTGTAAAAGTAAATGATCATAAAGACAAACTACCAAAGAGAAGTTTCATCTGAACTAACACATTTCATCAGAGTAGGACTATTCAGTAAAGTAATGAGAATATGATAAGCACTATTGTTTCAGTTAGAAAAAAAAATGAAGATGATTATTTCAGTGGAACCAGCAATGAAAAGTAATGAGAGTATTTTTAGCCATAAAATCAACCCATTACTGATGAGATTCAAAGCAGCAAAGAACTGTTAAAGGATTAGCTCACAAAAAAAAAAAAAAAAAAAAAAAAAAAAAAAAAAAAA